>NW_007254018.1:367580-375429 GCF_000164805.1 Carlito syrichta | reverse complement strand
AAGTGAGATAACGTGTTGGAAGCTCCCAGAAGAGGCCAGGATACAATAAATATTAGTTTCTGTATTAGTTTCCTGTGGCCGCCCTGACAAATGACCACAAATTGGGTGGCTTACAACAACACAGGTGTACTTTCTCATTGTTCTAGAGTCCAAAAGTCAGAAATCAAGGTGTTAGCAGACTATGCTCCCTCTGAAGATTCTAGTGATAAGCCTTCCTTGCCTCTTCCAACTTCTGGGAGCTGCAGGCATTCCTTGGCTTGTGATAGCATTGCTCTAATCTCTCCTCCATCTTCACATGGGATTCTCCTTTTTTCTCCCTGTGTCTCTTCTGCATGTCTCTTATACGGACACTTGTCTTTGGATTTAGAGGCCACCTAGATAATTTAGAATGCTCTTATCACAAATTCCTTAGCTTAATTATATCTGCAAAGACCCCTTTTCCAAATAAGATCATATTTACAATTTGCAGGGGTTAGATCCTGGACATACCTTTTTGGGGGGACCATTCAATCCACTATTGTTCCCTTCTCATTTCTCCCTCTCCACTTAAACACACATGGCCCACAAATCTGAATATGTTTAAAAGGATTTTAGCACATCATACCTGAGTGGGATCTAATGTAAAATCTCAACAAAAAGGAAAAACAAAGAAGGAAAAAAGCAGCCAAGCGATTAAAAACAGCTTCTTATGATTGACTAAAACAAGTTTTATGTTGAGTGGCATCAATCTGGAAAGCAGATGGTTTGAGAAAGAAGGGAGAAAACTAGCCAGGCTCGGTGGCTCAGCCTGTAATCCCACGCCTTGGGAGGCTGAGGTGAGTGGATTGGCTGAGCCCGTGGGTTCGAGACCCGCCTGGGCAACTTGGCGAGACCGTCTCTACAATAAATCAAAAAACTAGCCGGGTGTGGTAGCACGCGCCTGTAGTTCCAGCTACTTGGAAGGCAGAGGCGGAAGGATCATCGGAGCCCAGCAGGTCAAGGCTGCGGTGGCCGGGAGCGGCCACTGCATTCCAGTTCAGGCGACAGAGTGAGACTCCAACTCCAAAAAAAAAAAAACAAAAAAAAACTGATTATGCCTATGTATGAGAGAGGCACTGTACTTTGTTTTCTTCATATATATTTTTTAGTGAACTATTCCCAGAATTGTGTTAATCAGGTAATGAAACATTTTTTAATATAAATTTATAGGCCAGGCTTGGTGGCTCAGCCTGTAATCCCAGCACTTTGGGAGGCCAAGGCAAGTGGACTGCCTGAGCCCACGGGTTCGAGACCAGCTCAGGCAATTTAGCAAGGTATTGTCTCTACAATAAATCACAAAAATTAGCCAGGCATGGCAGCATGTGCCTGCAGTTGCAGCTACTTGGAAGGCTGAGGCGGAAGGATCACTGGGGTCCAGCAGGTCGATGCTGGGGTAGCCATGAGTGTGCCACTGCACTCCAACCTGGGCAACGGAGTGAGACTCCAACTCAAATGTATATATAAATTTATAAAAAATTCAGTTCAGAAAGGCTATGTGTCTTGTCTAATGTCATATAGCTACCAAATACAGTACCAGAATTTTTAAAAAGTTGTACTTCAGTTGCACAGAATTTACTAAATTAGAATATTTGATTCATAGACACACTGTTATCACCAGACTGTACATTATCTATTATTTGTTTTAAATAGTGTATGACCACTGATAAACCCATCAATCAAAAACTAGAAGCATAACAGTTTGCATCTGCTTATATGTTCCTCCTTATTCCGTCCCCCCAAAATCCAGAGGTTTGCTTTTATTTATTTCTCACTCTGTCACCTAGACTGGAGTGCAGTGGCCGCTCCTGGCCACCGCAGCCTCGACCTGCTTGGCTCCGGCGATCCTTCCGCCTCTGCCTTCCAAGTAGCTGGAACTACAGGCGTGCGCTACCACGCCCGGATAATTTTTGATTTGTTGTAGAGATGAGGTCTCACCAAGTTGCCCAGGCAGGTCTCGAACCCACGGGCTCAGGCAATCCACTCACCTCGGCCTCCCAAAGCATGGGATTACAGGCTGAGCCACCGAACCCGGCCAGAGGTTTGCTTTTATCATTATGTCACAATGACTTACATATGGAAAGAAGTGGGAAAAGCCCTGGCTTGAAATTGGAAAACCAGCACCCACATCTCAAACTGACCACACAGCAGGGGTGATTTTATGCTAGTCTGTTCTGCCTTTTCCGATCTGCTTCAAGTGTTAAAGACAAATTATCTGTAGGCTCAGCCCACCCAGTCCACTGGCAGCCCATCTTGGCAGCATATTAGGAATATTCTACCTGGTTCCAGATCATTCGAGGTTAAATGTTGCAATTTAAAATGAATTGTTTAAAATATTTTCTTCTTTTTTTTTTGAGTTGGAGTCTCACTCTGACACCTAGACTGGAGGGCAATGGCACGCTCATGGCCGCAGCCTCGACCTGCTGGGTTCAGACAATTCTTCTGCCTCAGTCTTCCAAGTAGCTGGAACTACAGACATGTGCCACCACGCCCAGCTAATTTTTTTGATTGATTGTAGAGAAAGGTCTCACCAAGTTGTCCGGGCTGGTCTCGAACCCCTGGGCTCAGGCAATCCTCTCGCCTCGGTCTCGCAAAGTGCTGGGAGACAGGCTAAGCCACCGCTCCCAACCCTGTTTTCTTTTTATAAGTAAATATATTACCTTAGCAGCAGAAAAAAAATTATATTTATATGGCATTTTTTTCTGCAAAACCTTTGGATACTAACATATTGGGGAGAGTAGTATGTTGAGAAATGACCAGACGATAGGAACAAAATAATGAAAGAATGAAACACAAAATAAAATGACTCTGTTATGCCCATGGATCCATTTTTTTAGAATTAGTTTATGTAAATTAAGTCTAAGGACTGTCATCTTAGAATGAAGAGTAAAAGGAAAAAAAGAAGAAATACCCTTCATTCTTTCTTTACCCTTTCCTGCATCCGTAGTGCAAAAAGGTACATAGTACATAGGAAAGCTGACATAGGATGGCCTGATTTTCTTTGAGAAAGAAGATCTAAGAATAAGCTATACGTATGTTAGTTAAGATTTTTACATTATGTGCTAGAGTTTGGATGACCATACACTTTATATCCAAAATTGTTCAAACTGGGATAATTTTGAGGGAGAAAGGGGAAATTATTAATAGCTACGCTGGGACAATAGGCATAAACTAGCACTGTTTCTGGAAAATTGGAAGATAGGATCACTCTAGTTATAGCATATTTAAACTACCATGTCAGTGTTTTCTCTTATAAAATGTTAATGCGCTTCACTGGTTTCCAAAGCACTTTAAAGTTACAGAAGGTCAGGCCCACAGCTGTCATCCCAGCACTTTGGGAGGTCAAAGTGGGAGAATTGCTTGAGCCCAAGAGTTTGAGACCAGCCTGGGTAACACAGTGAGAGCCCACCTCTATTAAAAAAAAAAAAAAAAAAGCTACACAGTACTTTGTTTCAGATTATTAAATCTTCATCTAACTTCTAACTTAAATATACAGCACCAATATTTGAGACAAAATTCTGCTTGTTTCATGAAGTTCCATTAACTAAAGCAATGAATACAAAGCATCATGGCTGGTTAAGGTCAAACCACAATATTCTTTTCTCTTCCAAAGAACTTAGCATGAAGGACCATGAGTAAATAAATGCATTACAGTACCATGGATGCATTTATATTAAAATAGACTAATAATCATGTAAACTATATTATAATACATTGTAGAAGAAACTTCAGTTTCCACAAAACTTTAGTGTTTTGTGGAAATCGTTCCTATAGGAATATACAGGTAGAATGAAAATCTTTTTTTTTTTCCAATCTCTCTCTTTTTTTTTTTGAGTTGGAGTCTCACTCTGTCACCCAGACTGGAGTGCAGTGGCCACTCCCGGCCACCGCAGCTTCGACCTGCTGGGCTCCGGCAATCCTTCCGCCTCAGCCTTCCAAGTAGCTGGAACTACAGGCGCGCGCTACCACACCCGGCTAATTTTTTGATTTATTGTAGAGATGAGGTCTCGCCAAGTTGCCCAGGCGGGTCTCGAACCCGCAGGCTCAGCCAATCCACTCACCTCAGCTTCCCAAAGCGCGGGATTACAGGCTGAGTCACCGAGCCCGGCTGGAATGAAATTCTTAAACTAAATGACAAACTGCCATATGGTCTAACTCTCTGCTGAACAATGTAGTAGCCACTAGTCACACATGGCTGTTGAACACTCAAAATGGGGCTAGTCTGAGTTGAAAACGTGCCATAAGAATAAAATAGACACTGGATTTCAAAGACTTAGCAGGAAAAAAAAAAGAATATAAAAACTATCATTAATAATTTTTAAATATTTATTTATTTTTGTTTTTTCTTTTTTTTGAGTTGGCGTCTCACCCTGTCGCCCAGACTGGAGTGCAGTGGCACGCTCCCGGCCACCGCAGCCTTGACCTGCTGGGCTCCGGTGATCCTTCCACCTCAGCCTTCCAAGTAGCTGGAACTACAGGTGCGCGCTACCACACCCAGCTAATTTTTTTGTTTTATTGTAGAGATGAGGTCTCGCCAAGTTGCCCAGGCGGGTCTCGAACCTGCGGGCTCAGGCAATCCACTCACCTCAGCCTCCCAAAGCGCGGGATTACAGGCTGAGCCACCGAGCCCGGCTTATGTTTAACTTTTTAACAAATGGTCAAACTTTCCCAAAGTGGTTGTACCATGTTATATCCAACCAGTAATGTATGGCAGTTCTAGTCTCTTCATGTCACTTAATATGGTATGGTCAGCCTTTTTCATGTTAGCCATTCTAGTAGGTGTGTGGTAGTATCTTATTGTGCATTTTCCTAATGACTAAAGATGCTGATCCTATTTTTGTGCGTTGGATGTCAACTGTATATCTTCTTTTGTCTGTTCAAATATTTTGTTCACTTTGAAAGTTATTTTGTTTTCTGATTGAATTTTGAGAGTTCTTTATATATTTTGGACATAAAAATTCTATATCAGCATTTGATTTGCAGATATTTTCTCCCAATTTGTGGCTCATCTTTTCATTTTCTTGACATGAGTTACAAGAGCTAGTAAATCTCCTTTATTGTTTAAGGCAGTTAAAAGCCTACATGTATAGATTTATTTACAATAATGAAAATGTGGATGCACCCTGTATGTTCAGTAAAAGGGGAGTAGTTAAATAGAGCATGAAGCATCACATGGGTGATTTAAAAAATTTTTTTTGAGTTGGAGTATCACTCTATTGCCCAGGCTGGAGTGCAGTGGCACACTCACAGCCACCCCAGCCTCAACCTGCTGGGCTCAGGCAATCCTTCTGCCTCAGCCTTCCAAGTAGCCAGAACTACAGGTCCGCACTACCACACCCGGCTAATTTTTGATTTATTGTAGAGACGAGGCCTCACCAAGTTGCCCAGGCTGGTCTCGAACCCCTGGGCTCAGATAATCTTCTCACCTCAGCCTCTCAAAGTGCTGGGATTATAGGCTTGAGCCATCATGCCTGGCCCACATGGGTGATTTTATAAACTATATAAAAAGCGAGAAAGAGAAAGCAACCTCAAATGTCTGAGAGCTAGCCTGGTACTATTGGCTAGGTTTTGCCATTCCCCAGTTGGATGTAAACAATTTCACAAAATAGCAACATCAGACAAGGCCACTCTGACTGGCATGGATTAGGGTAAAACAAGATCAAAATTTTTTTTATCTCTATGTCAGATCAAAACATGAACCTTGTCTAAATTGTTAAAATCAAATATTCCAGCCGGGCTCGGTGGCTCAGCCTGTAATCCCGCGCCTTTGGGAGGCTGAGGTGAGTGGATTGCCTGAGCCCGCGGGTTTGAGATCCTCCTGGGCAACTTGGTGAGACCTCATCTCTACAATAAATCAAAAAATTAGCCAGGTGTGGTAGTGCATGCCTGTAGTTCCAGCTACTTGGAAGGCTGAGGTGGAAGGATTGCCGGAGCCCAGCAGGTCGAAGCTGCAGTGACCGGGAGCAGCCACCGCACTCCAGTCTGGGCGACAGAGTGAGACTCCAACTCAAAAAAAAAAAAAAAAATCAAATATTTCCTGATCCTGGCTAATATGACTGACTGCTTGAACCTCTTTACCGGCTACAGTTCAACCCCAGTTGTGAGTCATTCCTCTTTCCTGACAATAAGATTCATTAAGTTACCCGATCATTTTATTACCCCTGCTTTCTGACAGCACCCAATCCAGAGCAAAGCTTTCCTTCCTCAAACCCTCCCCCAAATCATCTGACAGAAGTCCAAGTCCTATAAAAAGTCCTTTTCAACACCTTGTCACTGATATGCTAGTGGTTCATTTTTCCATGAGCAATAAAGCCAACTAGTTTGACTACAGTTGTGTTCCTGGTGGTCTTTGGCTGGACACAATTGGCAAAAGAATGAGGCGGGTCTTTATGTACTGTTATGGAAAGATTTCAAGGTATTTTGCTTAGCAATAAAAGCAAGGGATAGAAGTGTGTTATGGGTTACATTTGTGTCAAACTATGCATGTTCATCTTCTTATATATAACTAGAATGTTTCTAAAGACATGCAACACATTTATAATAGGATTATTGTTTGTTTCTGAGTTGGGGTCTCACTCTGTTGCTCAGCCTGGAGGCCATGGCATGATCATGGCTGACTACAGGCACAACCTGCTGGGCTCAGAAGATTCTTTTGCCTCTTGAGTAGCTAAGACCACAGGCACGTGCCACCACACTTGGCTAATTTTTAAATTTTTTGTAGAGACAAGATCTTGCTACATTGCCTAAGTTGGTCTCAAATTTCTAGGCACAAGCAATCTTCTCACCTCAGCCTCCCTAAATGCTGGGATTACAGGTATGAGCCACCACACACAGCCAATAATAGCACTACTTTTGGAGAAAGAACTGGGTGGCAGAAAATAGAGTTAAGAGGAAATTTACCTTATGTTGTATATACTTTTGAATTTTGTATCACATAATTCTATTTTCTATTTAAAAGAATAAGTGAAAAATTAAAGTAAACTACCTAAGTAATGTTTCCAACTTTCAAACATGTAAAATTCTGTGTGTGTATGTATTTTGTGTGTGTGTGTGTGTGTGTGTGTGTGTGTGTGTGTGTGTGTGTGTGTGTGTGTGTTGCAGTCTCACTCTGTTGCCTAGGCTGGAATGTAGTGGCACGCCCATGGTCACCTCATCCTCGACCTGCTGGGCTTAGGCAATCTTTCCACCTCAGCCTTCCAAGTAGATGGAACTACAGGTGTGTGCTACCATGCCCGGATTATTTTTTGATTTATTGTAGAGATGAGGTCTCACCAAAGTTCTCAGGCTGGTCTCAAACTCCTGAGCTCAGGCAATCCTCTTGCCTTGGCCTTCCAAAGTGCTGAGATTACAGGCTTACATATATATTAAAGGCTGAAAGGAAAATAATGCTGGCAATTAGTGGTTATTTCTAGAAGATGAGATTACAGATATTTTTAAGAATTCTTATCTTCATTTTCTGAAACTTACAATGAGTAAGATTTACTCTTACATGAAAACCACACAAACACAGTTATTTTTAAAAGAAAAAAATTAGTCATACATGAAAGACAGACTGTGAAGAGAAGCCAGCAGCTACCTGCTAAGGGCAACAGTTTGTGAGGACGATAGGTCAGGCCAGAAGGGATCACCTAGGCTCTCCAGGAAACCACTGTACAAGTTGAGAGGGGAACAAGGGTACTGCGGGGAACCCTTCTGTTGTGGACCATGTTTTCTTTTTGAGTTGGAGTCTCACTCTGTCGCCCAGACTGGAGTGCAGTGGCCGCTCCCAGCCTCCGCAGCCTCGACCTGCTGGGCTCCAGCGATCCTTCTGCCTCAGCCTTCCAAGTAGCTGGAA
>NW_007254018.1:364778-367491 GCF_000164805.1 Carlito syrichta | reverse complement strand
GCGGGCTCAGGCAATCCACTCACCTCAGCCTCCCAAAGCGTGGGATTATAGGCTGAGCCACCGAGCCCGGCTGTGGACCATGTTTATGCAGTAGTATCAACAGCCCTCAGGAGCATATGGATCATAGTCATGGAAACCCCTGAAGTAAATGGAGTGAAAGCTCCCAGATGGAATTCCCCTTTTCATCCCTAATACCTGATGCCAGTAGTCTCTCAACAAATATTGAGTGAGTAAGAGGGCCAGGAAGAAAACAGAAAGCACTAGTCTTGTGGCGTCAGATGACATGGACTTAATTCCCTATCCTATAATTTAATAATTGCTTAGAGTCACACCCTAAACAATTTACAGTAACTCCCCTACATAAACCCTTCAAGTTGCGAACTTTCAAAGGTGTGAACATGCATCTACATACTCAATCGCCTAGGTTAATTCATGTGTCTGGTGTATATTGTCATGTGCGTGCAAGATACTGTACTGTAAGATTAAAAATGTTTTAATATTTACATTTGTTTTTTATTTGTGTGAAAGGTATTATAACTCTATTACAGTACAGTACTACGTAGCCCATTATGTTAGTTGGGTGCCTAGGCTAACTCTGTTAGACTTATGAACAAATTGGACTTATGAATGCACTCTTGGAATGAAACTTGTTCATATGCAGGGGACTTACGGTACTTAAAACCTCTACGCCTCAGTTTCTTCAGTCTTTAAATGAGAGGTTTGGACTTGACAACCCAAGGTTCACAAATCAACTGGCTTGTCAGTTACTATCTATATAATATTCGGGGTCTTCCTCCTAGCCTATCCATGGTGGCTGGTTATAGTTATGGTTATACCTCTTTTCTGTAAGGTGGTATCAAAGTTCCAGGGACCAAGATATGCGTGTTTGTCAAGACGTGCCTATCTGTGTGTACATGCACAGATGATAACAACTGGTCTTTGCTTATTGTCTACACATGCTACCATCTGCTGCAAGGCCCAGGCTCCTACCCTGCCCTTTAGCAAGACCCTATGAGTCATTCTTCATTTCCTTCCATAGAGTCTCTTTAGATCCAATAGCTCTTTTTTTTTTTTTTTTTTAAATTTGGAGTCTCACTCTGTGGCCCAGGCTGTCCACCTCAGTTCCAAGTAGCCGGAACTATAGGCACGTTACCATACCCTGCTAATTTTTGCTTTATCGTAGAGATGAGGGCTCGCCAAGTTGCCCTGGCTGGTCTTGAACCCACAGGCTCAGACAATCCACTTGCCTCGGCCTACCAAAGTGCTGGGATTATAGACTGAGCCACCGAGCCCGGTCCCAATAGCTCTGTTTCCACATCTGTGCCATTTTGGGGCACTCTCTCTATATATGTGTATTTATCCAGCCTCCCCTGACACTTTGGAATGCCAGGAAACTCAGTTATCCTGTCTCAGGGTCACCAGCCTAGACACTACATAGCTGATTCTTCTGCCCACAGGGGTCTGGTCACCAACCCAGGCTTTCCTTAAGAAACAAGGCCATAGCCAGGTGAAGTGGCTCACACCTGTAATCCCAGAACTTTGGAAGGTGAAGGCGAGAAGACTGCCTGTTAGTCCAGGGGTTCCAGACAAGCCTGGCCAACTTAGTGAGACTTAATCCATACGATAAAAAAAAAAAATAGCCAGGCATGGTGGTGCGCACCTGTGTTTCCAGCTCCTTGTAAGGCTCAGGTGGAAGTATCTTTTGAGCCAAGGAGGTAGAGGCTACAGTTAGCCATGATCATATCACTGCATTCCAGTGTGGGTGACAGAGTGAGATGCTAACTCTCTCTCTTTCTCTCTCTCACAAACACATGGAAAAGAAAAAGAAAGGAAGCTATAGACACACTTTGCTCCTGGATCCTGGAACCTCTTTGCCTGAGGTTTCTCTCCTGCCTGCGTTCTCCTTCCTACTTCTTGGCCTTGAAGTCACAGTGACTGGGCCGCTTTCTCAGACTCCACTTGCATTTAGAACTTTTAAAAAAAATTTTTGAGTTGGTGTTTCACTCTGTCACCCAGGCTGGAGTGCAGTGGCACACTCTCGGCCACCCCAGCATTGACCTGCTGGGCTCAGGTGATCCTTCCGCCTCAGCCTTCCAAGTAGCTGGAACTACAGCATGTGCCACCATGACCGGCTAATTTTTTTGATTTATTGAAGAGATGAGATCTTGTCAAGTTGCCTGAGCTGGTCTCGAACCCCTAGGCTAAGGCAGTCCTCTCGCCTCGGCCTCCCAAAGTGCTGGGATTATAGGCTCGAGCCACCGCATCCAGCCTAGAACTCTTCACTTCTGACTTTTCTTCCACCTGGACCCAGAGTAAGCTTCTTACTCATCCATCTAAATCTCTTGATTTATGGAACAGCGCAACACAGTGAAGTGGACAATCACCCAGGCTCTAGAACCAGACTGTCCCCCTTACATCCTGTGACAATAGCAAAGTTGCATAGTCCCTGGTGCCTCAGTTTTATTATATGTAAACTGGGTCAGCAATAGTACCCAGCTGCATTCATTTTCTATTGCTGCTACTATAACAAATTATAACTCACCTAGTGGCTTCAAACAACACAAATTCATCTTACAATTCTGAAAGTCAGAAGTGCTCAGTGTTGGCAGGGCCGTGTTTCTTCTGGAGACTCTCAGGGAGAATATGTTTCTCATTGTCCAGTTTTTCTTTTTCATTTTCTTTCTTTTTTTTTTTTTTGAGTTGGAGTCTCACT
>NW_007254018.1:361150-364758 GCF_000164805.1 Carlito syrichta | reverse complement strand
CAATCCACTCACCTCAGCCTCCCAAAGCTCAGGATTACAGGCTGAGCCACCGAGCCCGGCCCAGTTTTGCTTTTTCCAGCTCCAGGCCACCTGCACTCCTTGGGGTATGATCCCTTTCTCCATCTCCAAAGAGAGTAACGCATCTTCCAACTGAGCTCTGTGCACACTCCACTTCTGTCAGTCGTTTCATTTTTTTCTCTAGGACTCATCTGCCTTAGAAAGACTCTTGTGATGACATTGGACCTAGCTTGGATAATCCAGGTGAATTTCCCCATTTCAAACTCCTTAACTTTTTTTTTTAGATTATAAAATATAGAGTATTCAAAGCTAAATTAGAGAGAGTGAGAGAGTTCCAGCTACTTGGAAGGCTGAGGCGGAAGGATCGCCTAAACCCAGCAGGTTGAGACTGTGGTAACTGTGAGCATGCCACTGCACTCCAGGCTGGACGACAAGAGTGAGACTCCAACTCAAAAAAAAAAGAAAAGAGAGCGAGAAAGAGGAGATTCATCTCCCCAAGATAGCTGGGGGCCAAAGCCAGGAAACATGGCCTGGCCATAGCTCAAATAGCTCATGGCCACACCATAGCTTAGCAAGGCAATGGCAGCAATGGCCTCGCAATGGCCTTAATCTCCTTAACTTAATCCCACCTGCAACGTTTTTTTGCCGTGCAAGGCAACAGGTTTTGGGGATCAGGACGCGGACATTTTTGGGAGGCTGTTATTCTGTCTACCACACCATCTAATAAGATTACTGTGAAGATTAAATAGGAGAATACATGTAAAATGCTTAGTCTGATACAGTATTATTATGAAATCTAGGGACTAGGCTTTTGAAATTCATAAGCTAATAGTTAATTATCTTCAGTATGTTGTGTTAGTTTTTCTTTGAGGCAATGCTTGCTCCATGCTGTCTGCCACTTGAATAAAGAGAAGGGTTGTAAGGTATGAGGAAATGTGGAGTAAAAAAAGTTTAAAAGTCCATTAAATTACAAAAAGCCATTCCTGCCAGCATTCCTGTTTTTCCTGGATCGCCCCACATGGAAAGACGTTCACTCAACAGTGAAATAAATGGCTTCCAAAGTCCCTTCCTACTCTGATACACCTCTACAGCTTAGGATCTTAATATTAGATCCTCTCTCCTGAGTACAAGCTCCTCTGGTATGCTCTCTGGCTTTTCCTTCCACTATGCTTTCCTCTTACCAAAATCTCCAAGGAGTCATGTAAGTGCCAGGAGGGTACTGTGTAGTCAGGGTGGGGCACAGTGGGACTGGCACCCTAGAAAGTACTGCTCATTTGTGTTGGGCTGTGGGAGCCCCACCCCACAAGAGGAAGCAAAATTTTTTTTTTTTTTTTTGAGTTGGAGTCTCACTCTGTTGCCCAGACTGGAGTGCAGTGGCCACTCCCGGCCACTGCAGCCTCGAACTGCAGGGCTCCGGTGATCCTTCCGCCTCAGCCTTCCAAGTAGCTGGAACTACAGGCGCGTGCTACCACGTCCGGCTCATTTTTTGATGTATTATAGAGATGAGGGTTCACCAAGTTGGCCAGGCGGGTCTCAAACCCATGGGCTCAGGCAATCCACTCACCTCAGCCTCCCAAAGGCGCGGGATTACAGGCTGAGCCACCGAGCCCGGCTAGGAAGCAAATATTTTATAGTATGCCGTTAGCATCAGAGAGCACGAGCACTTCCAGGTGACAGTTGAGAAAAGCTGGAACATGAAATTAAGTTTGAGGGAGTCTTGCTTGGGTCGGTTGAGTAGAACCATCTGGTCTTTCACAGACCTTGATGGTCGTGCTGGCTTGACTGTGCTCAGGCAAGGCTGCAACCCATCAACTTTAAACATGACAAGGAGCGGGCAGCATTCAGTTCCTTAAGGCCAGGAAGGAAATTCTTTTAAAATGCTGGGAAAAATGTAAGAATGTATTCCCCAAAGTGGGGTCAGCAAGTCCCCAGAGGGGTCATCTTGTGAAATGACCTCCAGAAATTAGAAGTGTGGACCTTGTGGGAACCAAGGGATTGTACCAAGAATTAGAATGAACACTGAAGAAAGGAAGAAACATCTTAGGAAAAGAAGATATGTCATTAACTTAAAATTATGAACAGCTGTGCTGCATTTGGACTGGCACTGACTTGTAGTTAGGAGACACTAATAAGCTCTGACACTTATCACGGATCAATAATTATAAGGATCACCAGTTATTGAGTAACTGCTGTGTTCAGGATTTAGTACTTGTTACTTATTTGTCTCTAATTCTCAAAAAAATCCTGCAAGATAATTTATTATCATCTTGCTTTTACTCTACATGCACTTCATCAATTTTAGTTTTCTTTATCTTTATTTTATTGTTATTTTTTTGAGTCGGAGTCTCACTCTGTTTCCCAGGCTGGAGTGCAGTGGCATGCTCACAACCACCGCAGCCTCAACCTGCTGGGCTCAGGTGATCCTTCCGCCTCAGCCTTCCAAGTAGCTGGAACTAAAGATGCATGCCACCACACCCGGCTAGTTTTTGTGATTTATTGTTGAGATGAGGTCTCACCAAGTTGCCCAGGCTGGTCTTGAACCCCCGGACTCAGGCAATCCTCTCGCCTTGGTCTCCCAAAGTGCTGGGATTACAAGCTGAGCCACTGTGCCCAGCCTTCTTTATCTTTAAAACTGGAATGATGATGACTATCTTATAATAATACGGGGAGAATGAACTTAAAAGAACCATGTCAGCCAGGCATGGTGGCTCAAGCCTGTAATCCCAGCACTTTGGGAGGCTGAGGTGAGAGGATTGCCTGAGCTCAGGGGTTTGAGACCAGCCTGAGCAGCGTGGCAAGACCTAGTCTCTACAATAAATAAAGAAATTAGCCCGGCATGGTGGCACATGCCTGTGGTTCCAGCTGCTTGGAAGGTTGAGGCGGAAGGATCACCTGAACTCAACAGGTCGAGGCTGTGGTGATCATGAGTATACCACTGTGCTCTAGCCAGGGCAACAGAGTGAGACTGACTCAAAAAACAAAAAACAAAAACAGTATGTCAAAGGGCCTGGCATTTAGTAGGTGCCCAACTTACATTAGTGAAATTATTGTTGAATCAGGGAGAAAAGATTAGAATATGAAAGGGGTTTTGATTGACTGTTTTATCTGGCAATTGCATAGGGTACCCACTATATCCTGGGCCCAAAATAAACAGAATTCAAATATAGTCCTGGCTTTAGGATGCTCACGGTGTAGTGGTGAAGACGAACACGAAAACAATCGCTGATCAGACAAGAAAGTTATTCATTAGAATTCAACGTTATATATTTTAGGGTAGGATGCTGAAAAAAGCACTTCTAAAACAAGGATGACACTAAGTGGACTCTGAAAAAGTGTGAATAGGAATTGGGATGAATGAGTGTGTGTGGGTATGTGTGAGTATGTGTGTGTGTGTGTGTTTGTGGTGTCCTGTCCGTTCATTTGGGGCAGGAAATAACTACTTGTTGTATACTGCCAAGGAAATGTGCCTATGGGGTGGGACTGGACAGGTAGAAAAGAACTGAATCTCATTTGCTCTTGCGTATCTGTCTTTTTTCTTTTTCTTTCTTTCTTTTTTTTTTGAGTTGGAGTCTCACTCTGTCACCCAGACT
>NW_007254018.1:354913-360669 GCF_000164805.1 Carlito syrichta | reverse complement strand
GCCTGTAATACAGCACTTTGGGAGGACTCAGCCTGTAATACAGCACTTTGGGAGGACAAGGTAAGTGGATTGCCTGAGCCCTCGGGTTTGAGAACAGCTGGGGCAACTTGGCGAGACCTCGTCTCTACAATAAATCAAAAATTAGCCAGGCACAGTAGTGCGCGCCTGTAGTTCTGGCTGCTTGGAAGGCTGAGGCAGAAGGACCACCAGAGCCCAGCAGTTCAATGATGGAGTGGCCATGAGTGTGTCATAGCACTCCAGCCTGGGTGACAGAGTGAGACTCCCACTCAAAAAATAACTAAATAAATAAATAAAGTATGAACTCTGGGGCCAGATGCGGTGGCTCAGGCCTATAATCCTATTACTTTGGGAGGCTAAGGCGAGAGGATTGTTTGAGCCCAGGAGTTCAAGAACAGCCTAGGAAACACAGTGAGACCTCGCCTTAAAAAAAAAAATTAATACATGAAAATAAATAAAGTATGAACTCTGGAGAGGGAAAGCCCAGGTCCATTTTCTGACTTTGCCATTTTCTGGCCGTATGGTCATAAACAATTTGTTGTCTTAGTTTTCTCATCTGTGAAATAAGGATTAAAAATAGAACCTACCTCCTAGAATTGATGTGGCAATTAATGGAGTTAATGAATACAACAAAGAGAACACTACTTGCTAACATAATGAGGCCCAAATAAATGATATCTTGTTGATATTTTTATTAATATGTGAGTGCAAAAGAGAAACGATGAACCTGTTGACAAAGAAATGATGAGGACTAGGGCCAAGGCCATGGCAGCGAGAGTGAAGGGAAGGGGCAGTGTCAAGTACGTGGAATGGAAAGGACTTGGTCACAGTATATCAAGGTGGCTTTAGAAGGAGGCTCAGGAGAGCTATTTGAATCCACCGAGGGAGGGGAGGAGACCAGATTCAAAGCCATTCTGGTTTATGTGCTTCCCTCCTTGTTCTTTTTGAGAAGGTTGCAATAGGAATCTGTCAGCCTGCATGTCCTGGTCTCTGTGTACTGGGTTCAGATCTCATCCACAAACACAGATGTACAAGAAATAGAAATGTCTTTTTTCTCTAGCTAAATTTAAGTTCTGTTTTGAGCCTTCTGGCTAGATGGCAAAAACATGTTTTTGGTTAAATTGGGATTTCGACTCTCTTATCCCGTGGTTGTGCCTGTGTTCTCTGAGTGCCAGGGTGCAAGGTGGGGGCTGGACATTAGATCCTTGGTGTCGCATGGACAAGCTGACATTCTCTGGGGTTACTATACCTCGCTGGACCCTGTCTGTACTCCAGGTAAGCTGTCCTTGGGTCACCTCCCAGGCGCCTTCCTAAAGCCCTGTAGGTTCAGGCCCCTCCTCTTGAGAAAGTAGCAATTGTTCTGCTGCTCCATCTTGTGTTCCCATGAATGCTGGGCTGTGGCAACTCCTTTTTTTTTTTTAGTTGGAGTTTCACCCTGTCGCCCAGCCTGGAGTGCAGTGGCTGCTACCAGCCATCGCAGCCTCGACCTTCTGGGCTCTGGCTATCCTTCCACCTCAGCCTTCCAAGTAGCTGGAACTACAGGCACGCACTACCATGCCCGGCTCATTTTGATTTATTGTAGAGATGAGGTCTTGCCAAGTTGCCCTGGTGGGTCTCGAACCCAGGGGCTCAGGCAATCCACTCACCTCAGCCTCTCAAAGCGCGGGATTACAGGCTGAGCCACCAAGCCCGGCTTGTGGGAACTCTCAAGGGTATTAGGGTCAGTTCTTACTTCCATCCCCTCTTGGGCACACAGAAGCCACGCCTCAATTCCTGCACCATGCTGGGGCACATGGATGGAGCTGTTTACTAAGGTTCCCGTTCTTCTCCAGGTCTTGCCACCTGCCAAACGTTATCTGTTTCTTGGATTTCCTAAATCCAGCCAGAGTTTCTGCAGACTCCTCCAGGTCTCAGCTCTTTTTTTCAAGGACTCCAAGCATCGAAGAGCTCCTTGTTTCACCCGACTCCCCTCTCTTTTCATCCTCTGGATCTGAAGCCTGGTTCTTATCCTTCTTTCTTTTCTTCTTTTTCTTTTATTTCTTCAAACTGCCCTGAGTCTGTTCAGTTCCCCCTCAGGGCCTAGGTTTTGAAACTCAAAAGCTAGGAAGAGGCTCTTTTTAAATCTGCTTTCCTCTGGAACACTCCTTCCCTGAGGCAATGATGGAGGGGACATGCTGGAAGATGGAGAGTGTGGAAGAATCATCCATGAATACTTCATAGATGCGATCCCACAATATTTTAAACAGAGTCATCAGGTGGTAACCTACAATCTCTTTTGTCTTTAGTCTTTGAAAGTCTTTTATGTTTTCCCTAGTTGACAGATATAAGTAATTTTGATAGTCATTTGACTTATTAATGCTGGACATGTGGACAGAGCAGATTTTCACTGATAAATCTCTCAAAGACAAGATAGAGCCAATCTCTTTGAATTTAGGAGAAAATTAAGGTAGAAAGGTAAGATGAACTTCTCTCAATACTATTTCAGTGCCATGGGAGTGAGACAAGGCTGGAATTGGGGAATTTCTGTGAGAAACTGAGACAGAAGAAGGGGTTTATTTCCAGCTAGGCTAGGAGCATACACATTGGTTTTTCCAGGACAGGATTAACTTATGCTTCGTTTCCCCATGTGCCATCTGGTTAATGCCCTTTTTCGCCACCAAAACTGTCATGGCCTGGACAGCAAATTATGTGGTCACCCCATTTCTAGCTTATATAAGCCTGTTCCAATGATCCCATTTGAAGCTAGGCTGGAGACATCAAAAGCCTTAATTACCAAGATTTCTCCTGACGTAATGAGGTCAGTGAAATCATCCAAGAATCTGAGACAGGGAAGGATATTTGTTTTTAACTCTAGAACTATGTAAGTAAATAGCTACTTTGATACAGAAATTATAATTTCATTATAAATAAATAAGGATATACTATTTAGCCATCTCCCCTTTGTTTCATTATTCACATCTGCTACTGTGAGTTCATCAGCCTTCTGCACCCAATTTGTAGTGGCAAAGAGAATCTCAAATCATCTGCTGTTCTGTTTCATTCCCACATTTTTAGAGTTCTTAGTTATAAATAAGTACAATCAAAATACATGCTGCCTAGATAAAATCCTTCTTTTCAATCATTTATGTGATCTTCCGTCAGGATAATTTCTAGCAAAATGGACAAATTTGTATATTTTATCCATACCAAAAAAGTATACACATTTTAAGAGATGTTATCTATGTCTTACTTTTCGAAGTTGAATTGAATTACAGTAGCAATGTGTAGTATGACGTTCGCTCAAGAGGTGGTGTTAGTCAAATGAACGCTAGCATCACCATGTGACAGGCAGGACAGTCAAAAAAAATGGCGGAAGCACAGTTGTCGTGCGAGGAGTGCAGCACCATTTTGAAGTGGTATTGGAAATTCGAGAATGTTGTGGAAGTACAACAACAACGGAGGCGTGAGTATGCAACAGAACCTCCGACATGCCTAGTAATTCCATGCATTCGTGAGAAGTTTGAGACGCATGGTACTGTGTGTGATGTGCACAAGGGAAGATCCGGGAGGTCTTGCACAGCAAGTCCTGCAGTAGTTCACCATAATCAGAAGTGTCTGGACTCTGATGGTAACCACTTTGAGCACCTCTTATAACTGCAGAAGTCAAACCTGACTTGTGTTCATTTTTTATTATCAGTATATATTGTTATCAGTAGTAATTTTTTTTTGGGGGGGGGGTTGGAGTCTCACTCTGTTGCCCAGGCTGGAGTGCAGGGGCATGCTCACGGTCACTCCAGCGTCAACCTGCTGGGCTCTGGCGATCCTTCTGCCTCAGCCTTCCAAGTAGCCAGAACTACAGACGCGTGCTACCACATCCAGCTAATTTTTGATTTATTGTAGAGACGTGGTCTTGCCAAGGTGCCCAGGCTGGTCTCGAAGGGGGCTGAGGCAAACCACTTGCCTTGGCCTCCCAAATTGCTGGGATTATAGGCTGAGCCACCAAGCCCGGCCAAGTATTAAAATTTTAATACGGTTTTTTCCTTTTAAAAAATGTGTATGCATTTCTTTTGACAAGCCTCTGTATATTTACTGTGAAGCTGATTAGACTCTGAAGGCCAAAAATAACAGGCCTAAAGTCATGTTGATTTCTAGTAAACACAAATTCGCTACTGCAGTCCACCACCCTGAACCCCTGAATTACCCTTTGCCTCCTTAGAAGATCAGAGGTTGATGCTGGGGTGACCATGAGCATGCCACTGCACTCTAGCCTGGGTGACAAAGTAAGACTCCAACTCAAAAGAAAAAAAATCAGAATGTCAAGAATGATCAGAGAGTCAGCTAGTCACCTAGGCACCCTAGAAGCCGATGAACAAACCACAGTCTAGAACAATCCTCTGACTTCTTTCATCTCTTTGCGTTGCTGGGTTGGGGTCTCGTGTCTGAGGCTCTCCCAGGCTGGAGTTACACACTGGTGACTCTACAAGTCTGCTGTCTCAGAGGGCTACTCCCATGGCTGCACTAGAGTCACATCACCCAAGTTGGGGGTTCCCTCTGGTGGTCCTCACTGCATGGTTCCACTGGCCATTGTCCTAGTAGCTCCATCTCTGAGGCGATTCTCTATCTGAGCCCCAAGGCTGTCTCAGGCATCCTGTGAAATCTAGGTGGAAGTAGCCTTGCCCTCACAGGCCTAGCAGTCTGAATGTCTGAAGAGTTAGCACCCAGTGGACACTCCCAAGGCTTATGGCCTGTACTGTGGCAGGATCCTTTACAAAGAGAGATGGGAAACCGAGGCTTCCGTGTTTATTCCTGCTGGCACTGGCTCAGCAGATTCACATCCAAAGGCTGAGCCCCGAGGGCAGGAAGGCATTGCCTTATATACATTTTTAGCTTCTTTGTCCCCCTTATAAGGCTACATATTGATGGCATACATTGTGACTGGTTATTTCATAGCTCAAGGTTGCCGCAGGGTTATACATGCACACTACAACTTGGGCCACATTCCTTTCTCTCTAACAATTTTGTTTTTGAGGGGAAGACCCTTATCTTATCATGCTAGCAGGGCCCTTTCTCTATTTTGTTTTGTTTGTTTGTTTGGTTTTTGAGTTGGAGTATCACTCCGTCGCCCAGACTGGAGTGCAGTGGCCGCTCCCGGCCACCGCAGCCTCGACCTGCTGGACTCCGGCGATCCTTCCACCTCAGCCTTCCAAGTAGCTGGAACTACAGGCGCGCGCTACCACACCCAGCTAATTTTTTAAAAATTTATTGTAGAGATAAGGTCTCGCCAAGTTGCCCAGGCGGGTCTCAAACCCGCAGGCTCAGGCAATCCACTCACCTCAGCCTCCCAAAGGCGCGGGATTACAGGCTGAGCCACCAAGCCCAGCTCCTTCCTCTATTTTGGAAGGCCCTTATTTTGTTGTGCTAGGAGGGCCCCTGCCTCAGTACCTTCCAGGGGGGTGGGCCAAGTCAGACCCAGGCCCACTTCCGCCACAGCTGGGACAGCCAAGGAGTGCTGTGCCTGAATGTGGGGAGCAGGGACTTGAGGGGGTGCAGGGCAGCAAAGGCTAGGGTCCCAAAGGCCCCTGAGGCACTCTGCTTCCCTTTTAATTATACATTCTATCTTTATTTATTTATTTGTTTGAGTTGGAGTCTCCCTCCGTTGCCCAGGCTGGAGTGCAGCGTGACGCTCACGGCCACCCCAGCCTCGACCTGCTGGGCTCCGGCGATCCTTCCGCCTCAGCCTTCTGAGTAGCCGAATATAG
>NW_007254018.1:344165-354893 GCF_000164805.1 Carlito syrichta | reverse complement strand
CTCGCCTCAGCCTCCCAAAGTGCTGGGATTACAGGCTGAGCCACCGAGCCCGGCCCCCTTTCTTTTTTTAGATATTTGCCAATTGTATGTCTGACAAAGGCCTAACATCCAGGACATGTGGATAATTTCTGAGAAGACTGAGGGTCACTCTTCCCTTTATCTGAGCTTATCTTCGTCCATTTTCTGATGCAGGTAACAGAATGCCTAAATCTGGGTCACTTGTAAAAAAAAAAAAAGGAATTTATTCCTTACAGTTATGGAGACTGATAAGCCTAAGGTCGAGGGACCCAATTAGTGAAGGTCTTCTCACTAGTGGGGATTTTTCTGCAGAGTCTTAAGGTGGTGTAGGGCATCACATGGCGAGGGGGTGGAACATGCTAGCTCAGGTCTCTCTTCCACTTTATAAAGACACCAGTTCCACTCCCGAGATAACTTATTAATCCATTAACCCACTTGTCCATGGACAGATTAATCTCTACCCCCATGATGCAGTCACTTCTTAAAGGCCCCACCTCTCAATACTACTACATGAGTTTTAAGGGGAAAAATATTTGAAACATAGCAGAGCCCTCACCAGAATCACCCTTAATACTCCATTCACAGCAATATCGGTTTTTTCCTAGCCTGATCCTACAAACTCTTCCAGCCTCTGCCCAATTCCCAGTTCCAAATTTGCTTTCAAACGTTTAGGTATCTGTTATAGCAAATACCCTGCTTCTTGGTACAATTTGTGTCTTAGTCCAAGAAACTCAAACACGCCAAAAGGAAGAAAACAAACAGCCCCATTAAAAAGTGGGCAAAAGACATGAATAGACACTTCTCAAAAGAAGGTACACGGGCAGCCAACAGACACATGAAAAAGTGCTCAGCCTCACACATCATCAGAGAAATGAAAATCAAAACCACATTAAGATACCACCTAACCCCAGGAAGAATGGCCATCAACAGATGCTGGAGAGGATGCAGAGAAAAAGGAACACTTCTACACTGCTGGTGGGAATGCAAACTAGTGCAATTTCTTTGGAAGACAGTGTGGCAATTTCTGAAAGAACTAGAAATAGACCTTCCATATGACCCAGCAATTCCCCTATTGGGAATACACCTAAGGAACTCAGATCATTCTACAAAAAAGATACCTGCACATAATTTTTTATTTATTGTAGCCATGAGGTCTCACCAAGTTACCCGGACTGGTCTTGAACCTGTGGGTTCAGACAGTCCTCTCACTTCTGCATCCCAAAGCATTGGGATTACAGGCATGAGCCACCGTGCCCTGCCTACTTTTAAAATAATATATCTAAAAGTCAAGTTTGCTAGAAAAATAGATTGACCATGTTTCTGTCAAATTTATGCAGGCCTATGATTCAAACAACTTTAAGTGATTCCATAAGCATTATGAAATAATATCTTTTTAATAATTGCCAGTACTTGAAAATCAAATTTAATTGTGTGTTGCTTTGAAGAAACTGCAGAACATGGCAAAGTTAATAAATATTTTTAAATTATAAATAATATTTACAGTGAAATAGGATAATGTAACAAATCAAAATTCTATCAAGACAAGTATATAAAAATGATATAAGGCTGGATGCGGTGGCTCAAGCCCGTAATCCCAGCACTTTGGGAGGCCTAGGCAAGAGGATTGCCTAAGCCAGGGGTTTGAGATCAACCTGGCCAACATGACAAGACTTTGTGGTAGTGCACACCTGTAGTTGGAAGGCTGAGGCGGAAGGATCTCCTGAGCCCAGCAGGTCAAGGCTGCGGTTGCCGTGAGCATGCCACTGCACTCCAGTCTGGGCAACAGTCTGAGACGCCAACTCAAAAAATAAAATAAAATAAATATATAAGAGCAGCTGTTTTTTAAAAATGGGGGGGACTATAAAAAATTTTTTTTCGGAGAGTGGGCCCCTTCTAGTACAAGCTTTCCTGACTAGATAAGTGTTCTAGGAACCCACTGGCATCAGTGTACCAGCAAGCATTGTTGTGAGAGGCTGCGTTTGGTTTCAGTGATTTTTTTTTTTTTGGAGATTCTTTCAACACATTTGCTCATTTCATGATGGGTGATTTACCAGTGCACCTGCCCACACTGCTCTGAGTGTTTAGCTGTTTTTGACCAAAACCAGCATGACCCCATGATCCACCCTTCCTATTCACCTGATCTTGGCCTGAACGACTTTTTTTGTTTCCCCAGATGAAAAAAAGTCCTCAAAGGGAAACGTTTTACCGATGTGGAAGAAATGAAACAAAAAAACTGGCAGAAGCACTACAAGCCATCAAAATTGACAAGTTCAAAAACAGTTGAGCAGTGGAAAAAGCATCTCAGTAGGTGTCGTGCATCAAGTGGGGAATACTTGGAAGGTGACTGAAGTTTAAACGTGTAAGAATAAATAGGCCAAGGCAAGAAGATTGCCTGAGCCCAGGTGTTCGAGACCAGCCTGGGCAACTTGGCGAGACCTAGTCTCTACAATAATTGAAAAAATTAGCTGAGTGTGGTAATGCACACCTGTAGTTCTGGCTACTTGGAAGGCTGAGGCAGAAGGATCATCAGAGCTCAGCAGGTCGATACTGGGGTGGCTGTGAGTGTGCCACTGCACTCCAACTTGGGCAATGGAGTGAGACTCCAACTCAAAAAAAAAAAAGAATAGATAATTTTTAATAAATAATTTCCACTTTTTGGGGTCCCTCCTTATAATGCCTACCTCTGTAACTTGTTATCTTCTGATTTTTGAGTAAATTATCATTAGAAAATGCAGGAGATCAATTATTACTCCAGGACTTAAATGGATTAGATAAAAATACTTCAGTTCCTTGTGAAGAGGCAGAAAAACAGAAGATTCTATGGCCCTCATTAAATGTCTCTTGCTAGTATTTCAGACATTTTAGGGGAAATTCTCAGGAGATAGCAGATTCTGCCTGGGGGAAAAGAAGTGGAAAATTAGAACAGATGTCATATTTTCCATTGCAAATAGGACTAGAAGATATGTTTTATTGGCTGAGTAAAGCAAAATCTTTCTACTGTACCTCTCCGGCACTGTGCAACATTGGAAGCATCAGTTTTTTCCCTTCAAAGACGGGTAAAAGAAATTAAGGAGCTAATGGGCAGGGTAAACAGATGGGACAGATGGAAGGAAGCCTGGTCTCTTGGCTGAATGTTTAGAATGAGATAAACATAGGAAAGGAAAAGGTAAAATACAGGACCTGTAAAAAAGCAAGTGGGAAGCAGGTAATGTCACAAGGTCTTCGTGATGACATACCATTGACTTTCCTCATCATGATAATAGCATGACAAACCGTCTTTCCCAAGTTCCAACAAAGTGTCAGGAGCTCTGCTAGGTGGCTTCTCTATGCATTGCTAGAATCCTCACAATTGTCCTTTTAATATTGAGTTTTGCTGGCTCTTTCTCATATCTACTAATGCAGGATGTCAGTTTTTCAAAGTTTCCTTCTTCCCCTACAATATTTCTGGGAGTCCTCAGAGGGGATCTCATGTGCATTCAAAGATAGTGTTATCTGTCTTTGCTGGACACCATTATGTCTGCCATGCACACACTGCTTCTCCCTGGGCTTTGGTGGATATCATCATTGTTCTCTGCTGGCATCCACTGGACACCACTGTCAATTCCACTGGCTGTCACTGTCTATGCCTGAAATCCTGAGGATTTCAGAGTTACATGGTGTTCTGTGGAGATGTGGGAAGGAGTGCATCAGCCACATGGAGGTAGTGAGCTGCCCACGTAGAACAACATTTTTTTTGTTTTTTGAGTTGGAGTCTCACTCTATCACCCAGACTGGAGTGCAGTGGCTGCTCCGAGACACCACAGCCTCAACCTGCTGGGCTCCGGCGGTCCTTCCGCCTCAGCCTTCCGAGTAGCTGGAATTACAGGCGCGCGCTACGACGCCCGGCTAATTTTTTGATTTTATTGTAGAGATGAGATCTTGCCTGCCCAGGCGGCTCTTGAACCTGCGGGCTCGGGCAGTCCACTCACCTCAGCCTCCCAAAGCACGGGATTACAGGCTGAGCCACCGAGCCCAGTTTAGAACAACATTTTTAATGAAAATAAGTTCTCTCGTGGTTTTTGTTTTGTTTTGAGTCAGTCTCACTCTGTTGCCCAGGTTAGAGCGCAGTGGCATCTCTCACAGCCACCACAGCCTCGACCTGCTGGGCTCAGGCGATCCTTCTGCCTCAGTCTTCCAAGTAGCTGGAACCTCAGGCACAGACCACCACGCCCAGCTAATTTTTTGATTTATTGTAGAGACGAGGTCTCTCCAAATTGCCCAGGCTGGTTTCAAACCTTGGGCTCAGGCAATCTTCTCACCTCCACCTCCCAAAGTGTTGGGATTACAGGCATGAGCCACTGTGCCCAGCTGCTAATTCTCTTCTTTTTGACTTCTGATCTCCACCTCCTCTTTGTCTCTACCTCATAGTAAGTGAGTCTTAAAGGAGTTATATAACTTGCTAGAATCACATGGCTATTGAGTGATGAAACTGAGGGTTGGGCTTTGATTTGTCTAAAGCCTGGGCTTTCTCATGCTGCCCTCTATCCTTGGACTTTCTTGAGTGTTTGATGGCTCTGAGCATCCCTTGTTTGGAACTTGAAACTCTCTCTTCCGTTTGCCTCCAGTCCTATATACACTCTCAGTTCTCCTCCACATTGGTCCTCCTTTGTGTTCTTACCCAGTGCCTTTTCTTTTCATCTGTTAACCTATTGTTGAGTCCTCAAGTTCTTTTCCTCTCTCTTTACACTCTCCTCTATGCTTTCTAGTTTTGCCTGTTACCTCTAAGTGAACTTTTCCAGCAGCACTCACTCAACAAATATTTATTCAGCTCTTATTGCATGCCAGACACTGTGCCAAGAGGTGGAAATGCAAGTCTATTGAAGAATGTATTGTCTAGTGTGGAAAATATACTAATCGTTAATTACAGCACAACATAATAGGCACTAGGAAAGGGCAGGCATAGGGTGTGATAGGGCAAGACAAGTCACATTTTAAAAGTTGAAAACTAGCCAGGCTCGGTTGCTCAATCTGTAATCCTGCGCTTTGGGAGACTGAGGTGAGTGGATTGCCTGAGCCCGTGGGTTCGAGACCCGCCTGGGCAACTTGGCGCAACCTCATCTCTACAATAAATAAAAAAATTAGCCGGGCGTGGTAGCCTGTGCCTGTAGTTCCAGCTACTTGGGAGGCAGAGGCGGAAGGATCACCGGAGCCCAGCAGGTCGAGGTTGCGGTGGCCGGGAGCAGCCACTCCAATCTGGGCGACAGAGTGAGACTCCAACTCAAAAAAAAAAAGTTGAAAACTACAATCCCAGCTCTTTGGGAGACTGAGGTGAGAGGATTGCCAGAGCCCATGGGTTTGAGACCCAGATTGGGAAACTTGGCGGGACCTCATCTCTACATTAAATCAAAAAATTAGCCGGGCATGGTGGTGTGTGCCTGTAGTTCCAGCTACTTGGAAGTCTGAGGTGGAAGGATCACTCGAGCCCAGCAGATCGAGCCTGCGGTAGCCATGAGTGTGCCACTGCACTCCAGCCTGGGTGACAGAGTGAGACTCCTACTCAGAAAAAAAAAAAAAGAAAACTACAGAGGAGAAGCAAAGAAATCAGCCTGGGAACTAAGGGATATTGGAGAAGGAGCCCTTGAACTGAGTCTTGAAGAAAAATTTGGCATTCGATGGGTAAAGGATGGGTAAGGGGAAAAGCAGAATAGTCTAAACAGAAGAAGCAATATTTACAAAGCCACGTAGCCTTGAAGCTACATCACCTGTTGCAGAAGCTGGACGTAGTTCATTAAATTAAGGGTGTGTGGGAAGAAGTAATGGAGAATGAGATGAGGGTAGCCAAGAGCGTAAACAAAAATGCTTCCAGAGACAACACGGATAAGGCCAATGAGTGAGGCGGGCCTGGTAGATTCCTATATGGAGAGTGCAGAGTGTGACAAACCAGAGAGCACATATGCTGTCCCAGTGGGACACGGCTTCTCCCTCCAGCTTAATGTTGTCACTGTGATGACGGGCTCAAATATGATCAGAGATTTTTTTTGTTCTTTTTAAGAGCCGTCCCAAAATACAGATTTTCGTGTCAATGTTCTCAATGATTCAAAAGCCATGTGACCTAAGAAAATACATCTGCCACATCTGGACCAAATAATGATGACCCTTGTATGTCAAGATAAAGAGATTGAATTTCCTCCTAAACACATTCAGCAGGACATCACGGGATGTTTTAAAGTGGGGATGTACATAATCAGATTTGAGTTTTGTAAAAAATTACAGTTCACTGATAGAAATATGAGGGTGGGAGGGGCAAGACTGAAGGATGAGTTAGCTGCTGAATACCTGCGGCAGGATCTCAAATGTAGCAGCGTGGAGCAGAGACTGCAATGGTGGAGAAAAGGTGGCGCACATACAAGAATGGTTTTGGATCTGCAGGGCTTAGTGACTTAGTGACTGATTAAACAGGAGGAATAAAAAAAAAGGGAGACCCAGGATAATTGCCTTACCCTGTGGGCCAACAGTTTTCTAGAAGTCCAGAAGCCTTTCTCCTCTTGCAGAAAGTTCCTGCAGCCCAGAGGCACATCAGAAAAATGTTCCAAAAAGTTGGGTCAAGGTTCTTGTGATGTGGCCCAGTTTGGTGGCTCACACCTGTAATCCCAGCACTTTGGAGGCCGAGGCAGGAGGATTGCTTGAGCCCAGGAGTTTGGGGCCAGCCTGGGCAACATAGAAAAATCTTGTCTCTATTAAAAAAAAAAAAAAAAGACCAGGCTCAGGCTTGGTGGCTCAGTTTGTAATCCCAGCACTTTGGGAGGCCGAGGCGAGTGGATTGCCTGAACCCACGGGTTCAGGACCAGTCCGGGCAACTTGGCAAGCCCTCATCTCTACAAATTAGCTGGGCGTGGTAGCGCATGCCTGTAGTTCTGGCTACTTGGAAGGCTGAGGCGAAAAGTTCGCCAGAGCCCATCAGGTCAAGGCTGCGATGGCTGGGAGCGTGCTACTGCACTCCAACCTGGGCGATGGAGTGAAACTCTAACTCAGAAAAAAAAAAAAAAAGGTTTGTGTGATGAAATGAAACTCAGCAAGGGCATTTATTAATGTGCTTTATAGATCTCATCCAGAGATTCATGGCACTAAGCCTTGTACTATCTCTTCTGCATAACAGCTGGTTATAACTGTGGATTGGGTTATTTTCCATTACACCATTTTCCTTTCAGAAAGTCTCTCTTTCTTACAGCAGCCAA
Source organism: Carlito syrichta (assembly GCF_000164805.1). NCBI lineage: Eukaryota > Metazoa > Chordata > Mammalia > Primates > Tarsiidae > Carlito > Carlito syrichta. Next base: position 347,661 of record NW_007254018.1, on the reverse strand, counting down.
TTTGGTTTATATCCTCAGGCCCTTGTTTTTACAACAGCTATCTGGTTCATTTTCCTGATTCTTGGTCTCCATTCTCCACCTTGTCAAGATGCTCCCTCTTTCCAATCACATCAAGATTAACCTCTTTTTCCTGGTTTTCAAGGCATTCCACAATCTTCACCAAGCCTTTTTTTTTTGAGTCAGAGTCCCACTCTGTTGCCCAGGCTGGAGTGCAGTGGCACGCTCATGGCCACCACAGCCTTGACCTGCTGGGCTCAGGTGATCCTTCTGCCTCAGCCTTCCAAGTACCTGGAACCATAGGCATGTGCTACCATGCCTGGCTAATTTTTTATTTATTGTAGAGATGAGGTCTTGCCATGTTACTCAAGCTGGTCTCGAACCCCTGAGCTCAGGCAATCCTCTCGTCTCCTTTTCCCAAAGTGCTGGGATTACAAGCTTGAGTCACTATGCCCGGCACCAACCCTTCCTTTGAAGTGTATTCCTGACTGTGGCCTGATCTGTACCCTGTGTCCTTTGGAGGCTGGCCTCCTCAATACTCATTTTTGTCTTCAAAATTTAGCTCTTTCTAGAAAGTCCTGCATTCAGGGAATGCTTCTTCCTTCTTGAAGTCCTCTATTTATTTTGGGTTCATTGCTTCTCTTTCTATGTTCCTAAAGTCATTTGGACTTCTACTGGATGGATCACAGAAAGAGTTCTTGAAATCTTAAGATGCCTGCCACATATAGGAAGTGACCTGTTCTTTTCTGCGTAAGCTGCAATGGCTCTAGCAGAATGCTTTCAGCAAGCCCAACTCAGTGCCATGGCCCTGGTGGTCTGGACAGGAGAGAAATTCCATGTGCCAGAAGCAACTGTATTTGGGTTGAGTAATCTCTGAGATGCCTTGTCACAAACCTGACCCCAAAGACATGCTTCATATTGTGGTCAGTCCTCTTTTGGGGAAAGATATAATGTTAGATGAACAAAGTCATTTGTATCTAGATTGCTACCATGAGAAACATCACTTTCTTAATTCTCCAATGCAGGAGAAACAGCAGATCCAGGCACTCTGAATGACTGATAAAGAAACTCCCCATGCTACCCCAGATTCTGGCATATTTTGTTAATAATGTTCATCGCTAATGGAAGTCTCTGCATGTTTTTTACTAAATGAAGCAGTTGTGTTTTTTTACAACTATAGTGTTTGTTTTATGGACTTTAGGCATCTTCCCAAGAAGACCTCAGATATATTTCAAATGGAAAGCACATGGGTAACTCTAGGCAGGATCAACTGGCTGCCTTTCAAGAGGATCTGCAGGATGGATTATCCTGGTGAATTTACCACAGCCCATGACTTGGCTCTCAGCCCTGTGGGTTTAGACGATGGATTTTATCAACACAACAGAGATCTATTTGTCATTAGTGGCTTCCATTAATCAACCCGCAAAGAATGATGGAAAAAACCAGAACATCTATGTATTAGCAACTATCCCAAGGCCTGGAATACTTGCTGGAAACATGAAATCTGAGTAAGGGTTAGAGTAAGGAGAGTTCCATATATCATAACTCTCATGAGAAGAAGGTGAGTGGAGTCAATGTTACTGCCAGGAATTCCACATAACCTACAGCTGCTATTTCTAGGCCAGCTGGCAGTGAGCTACCATCACTGGTGGTGTGTGTTCCCAATTTGATGACCTTTCTTCAGTTCAGTGTTTGCCAATGGATGGTCTATAATGTAGATATATTTATCTCAGGAACCAGGTGCTTCTATCTGAGACCAGGGGCATTTTTTCCGCTGATAAACCATATCTAATAAGTTGATTAATTGATTAGTCGGATGTGGGAGATGAAAAATGATACAGACTGGGAAGCCCCAAAGTTGGCCTGAGAGTCTAAATGAGTTCTTGACTTTGCCCAGGAAAGAATTCAAGAGTGAGCTGACAAGGTAAGTTTATTAAAAGAAGAGAGAAACAGAAAGAGGCAGAGCAGCCACTGTACATTGCTGGAGTTTCAGTCGGAAAATGAAAACAAGTTTATTGAAATAACAGAATAATTTATATAACTAACCCTGAATTGTACCACACATCTTAAAAAAAAAAAAAAAGAAAGAAAGAAAGAACAGAATAAGCTTCTCCATAGGCCGAGAAGTCCTGTGACTGAACACTGGCTACCCATAGGCAGCAGCAGCCTTGACTATATGCTAGGCAAGGGGTAAATTATTCATGGGTTTTCCGGGAAAGAGGTGGGAGTTTCTGGAATCGAGGGTTCCTCGCCTTTTCATACCTTTTAGGGTAACTCCAGGGAGTTGCCATGGCAATTGTAAACCGTCATTGCACTGGTGGGAGTGTCATTTAGCATGTTAGTGCATTATTAATTCACATATAATGTTCACAAAGGTTAGGCAGAGGGTAAGATCATTACTGTCTTGGTTAGAGCTGGTTTGGGCTGATTCTCAGTCACATCCCATCTCATCGGTCAAGCTTTGTAACTTGTGTCTTAAGGAGGGAATCAGTCCTGCCACTTGTCATGGGAAATTAGTCCTATCTAACTCCTATCTCAAAAGTAAGAGTCATCACCAACCTTAAGTAATCGGATGTATAATGGAACCATATTATCATTCTCTAACCATAAGGAAAACTAGATCATGAGTTCGGTTGTGGCCATACTGAGTAATTTAGGGATGCCTTTGAGATATCCAAATTGAAATGTCCTGCGGGCAGTTCCATAGTCAAATCTGTTACTCAGAAGCATGATCTGTGCCAGAAATACACATTTGGGATTTGTCAAGGTATACATAGCTGAAGTCATGACAACTGATATTTCCTCGGGAGGAATATAGAGAACAGAGAGAAACTAGCAAAGAATTCTGAGAACACCAACATTTAATTGTTGGGTAGAGGATGAGAAGCTGACCCAAGAGATTTAGAAAGAATAGCCAAAAGAGTAGAAAGAGAATCCAGAGTGTGCTAATATGAAAACCAAGACTATTTAAAGAAAGGTGTGCAGGTACTTCCTGAATGGTGATGTAAATTCCAAGTATAAAATAGCTGTGGTACTGCACAGAGCTAAGTATCTTGGATTTAGTAAGATTCTACCTGGACCAGTCATGGTCACTGGCAGCAGCATGCCCTGTGAAGGGACCTTAAGGAAGCTTGGAAAAACCCTCTGCATCTATGCAGAGTCTACCATGCCATGATGCAGGGCACTACGCTTGGTCTGATTGTATATGTCATTTGCCATATAAATAAGGGAGTGGGGAACTTCATTGAATGAACAATAATAAAGAGATCTTGGTATTCAGCAATATCTAAATAAAAGTCTTTTGTTGTTTTCTTTTGGTGAATTTCAACATAGCAGTAGGGGTGGAATAATGACAGTGGGCTGAGAAACGAAAGGCCTGCTCCTAGAAGGGGATATGTATGTGTTGCAAAATAACTTTTTTTTTTGAGTTGGAGTCTCACTGTCGCCCAGACTGGAGTGCAGTGGTCGCTCCCGGCCACCACAGCCTCGACCTGCTGGG
>NW_007254018.1:334461-344145 GCF_000164805.1 Carlito syrichta | reverse complement strand
CAATCCACTCACCTCAGCCTCCCAAAGGCGCGGGATTACAGGCTGAGTCACCGAGCCCGGCTAAAATAACCTTTTAAAAAGGTATTTTATATTTTCAACCTTAGAAATTTCATTTGCAGCTGGACACAGTGGCTCAAGCCTGTAATCCCAGCACTTTGGGAGACCAAGGTGAGGGTTTTGCCTGAGCCCACGGGTTCAAGAAGAGCCTGGGCACCTTGGAGAGACCTTATCTCTACAATAAATCAAACATTAGCTGGGAGTGTTAGTGCAAGCCTGTAGTTCCAGCTACTTGGAAGGCTGAGGCAGAAAGATTGCCTGAACCCAGAAGGTTGAGGCTGCGGTGGCCATGAGTGTGCGTGCCACTGCTCTCCAGCCTGGGTGACAGTGAGACTCCAACTCAAAAAAAAAAAAAAAAAAAGAAAGAATGAAAGAAATTTCATTTACATATGCTAGTTTGGTCTTTTGTTGTTGTTGTTAAATAAATTTATTAATTTCACACAGGTTTTGAATGCATTTTGAATCTTAACCTAGAAATCTTCCTCTAAGGTGTATATGCTTATCACATATTCTACTTTATATCTTTCTACCTAATTTGGTTTTTTTTTTTTCTTCCTCAAGAACCACTAGTGATGACTTTTTAAAAATTAAGTCAGGAAATGCTAGACTGTTTCTGGAAATATTTGATGTCCACAGAGTATAACTTGTAGCACTGACACCAGAAGAACACTGATGTCATTGGTGAAAAGCGAGTAACCACATATGACCTGTCCATGTTAAACTGTGGTCAAAGTTCAAAACTGAGAAATATCAAACACACACTTAGGATGACATCTGACAACCTCAGTCTGCAGGATGAAACTCTCATAAAAATTAAGGACCAGCCGGGCTCGGTGGCTCAGCCTGTAATCCCGCGCCTTTGGGAGGCTGAGGTGAGTGAATTGCCTGAGCCCGCGGGTTCGAGATCCACCTGGGCAACTTGGCGAGACCTCATCTCTACAATAAATCAAATAATCAGCCGGGCGTGGTAGCACATGCCTGTAATTCCGGCTACTCGGAAGGCTGAGGCGGGAGGATCGCCAGAGCCCAGCAGGTCGAGGCTGCGGTGGCCGGGAGCGGCCACTGCACTCCAGTCTGGGTGACAGAGTGAGACTCCAACTCAAAAAAAAAAAAAAAAAATTAAGGACCCATGTGCTACACTCACCCTCGCAGTCAACTCCCACCACTACTGAGAGGCATTGTCCTTGGCTTACACCAGCAAACAGGGATGTAAAAACATGCCATTCCTTTGCTCTCCCTTTGGGAATAAATTAACTTTGAAAGATTCCCAGAGATGTCTGATTCCTGGAGGACCAGGTAAAAAAAAAAGGAAATCCAGATGCTTCTATGAACAGCAGGGTAGTAGATGTTTTCTTCTGTTTGGGTGGAGAGGTTTGGAGAGGGAAGAGAGATTCTCCTTAAACAGTCATCTCCACAACCACATGCCCAACACAATTTAAAATAGCTCTCCAGACTTCACATCCCCTTTCATCTAAACCCATAATTAAGAACAGCTGCTTTTAACTCACTTTCCAAAGGATAAGGGTCCAGTATACCAGGAGGTAGTAGTTACTACAGTGCAATAACCCTGGGGTTGCGACAGCTACTGATTCATTTTCCTCCTGTGCAATTTCCATTCCTCTCTGGCAAACAGGCAAATACTAACCTGTACCAAAAACCTGGACGGTATGCCAAGGAGTCAATCTGCATCAATGCTTTGCCTTTCTGAAATGCCCCATGTGGGATGGCATACTAGTGGGACTTCCTCATAATTTTTCAGAGTAGAAGACCAGAGACTTTGGCATCACAGATTCTGGTTACAAATCCTGGCCCTGCCACTTGCCAGCTGTGTGAGCATTTTGCTTTACCTCTTGGTTCATGTTTCCTTATCTGTATAATGGGCCCAAATAGAATTATTGTGAGAATTAAGTGAGATAATTTATATAAAAGTCCTAACACAGTGTCTGACATAGAATAAGGACCCTGAATAAATGGTAACTGATAGCTATATTAAAAGGACTTGAAAATATTATTATAAATTTAATGTAACTGACAATAATATTTCAAGTGAAAAATTATTGAAATCATAGTTTCCATCGATGAATCTCATGCATAATAGAAGTCCTTCTCTAAAACTTAAAGGACTTTTTTTTTTTTTTAGTTGGAGTCTCACTCCGTTGTCCAGGCTAGAGCGCAGTGGCACACTCACAGCCACCCCAGCATCGACCTTCTGGGCTCCAGCAATCCTTCTGCCTCAGCCTTCCGAGTAGCCAGAACTACAGGCGTGTGCTACCGTGCCTGGCTAATTTTTGATTTTATTGTAGAGATGAGGTCTCGCCAAGTTGCCCAGGCTGTTCTCCAACTCACGGGCTCAGGCAATCCACTCCCAAAGTGCTGGGATTACAGGCTGAGCCACCGAGCCTAGACTTAAAGGACTTTTAAAGAGACTTTGATTACGATTTCTAAAAAGGTGAGGATTGAGAGGCTCTTTTTAATAAGACAGTCCTTGACCACTACACAACCAGCCTGGGAAAGCATCATCCCAAAATTTTCACATCGGGCTAACACAACATTCTTCCCCTAGTCCAAACCCCCTTTGCATACATGATTATAAAATTGAATAAAATAATTAAAAAATAAAAATGCTATGGTAAAAAAATGTTAAACCCAGTACAGAAGTATATAAGCTTTGGCTGGGTGCAGTACCTATGCCTGTAATCCCAGCACTTTGTAAGACTGAGGCAGGAGGATTACTTGAGCCCAGGAGTTTGAGACCAGTCTGATCAACATAGTGAGACCTCATCTCCAAAAACAATTAAAAAAAATTAGCCATGTGTGATGGTGCACACCTATAGTCCCAGCTACTCGAAAGGCTGAGGCTGGAGGATTACTTGAGCCCAGGAGGTTGAGGCTGTGGTAAGTTGTGACTGTGCCACTACATTCTAGCCTGGGTGATAGAATGAGACCTTGACTGATAAAAAAAAGTATATAAGCTTTAACAGTTTATATGGTTAATATAAATTTTGGAGACCAAAATTTTATAAATACAGTTTTCATTTTTAGAGGGGAAAAAAGGGGGGAAACAGTTATGGAATAAATAAAATTAAATAGATGTAGTTAACAGATATTTTCTTTACTCACAAAATTAATTGGCATATGTCTAACTCTACTTAGTGTAGCTGTCACTGACTAGACGCATAGTTCTTACTTTCCATTTTTATTCATTCCTTCACTTAACAAATATTTATTAATATCCACATTGATGTTTACTTTTTGTGGTAAGCTGCACAATATGCTTAATAGTAGACATCTCTAAAGAAGGACAAAATTATGAGCTTCACAGCAACTTGTATGGACTTAGAATCTATAATACTGAGCGGGGATCTCTCACAGAAAAAAGAACTGAGTACCACATATTCTCATTCATAAGCGGAACTTGAACAACTATCATAACACCATAAGAAAGGGATTGGCATTAGTGGGAAACTGCGGGGGAGGGGGGCAAACCTCATCAACAAGGGTACTTGCATAATGAACATTTGTATACCTAACCCTGAATGGGACCCCACATCTTTAAAATTAAAAAAAAAATAGTAAGACATCTCTTTGTCAGTAGACTATCCCCATACACTGAAGAAAAATGTTTATGCTTAAATCATTTTTTTCCTACTTGTAATTTATTATGACCTTCCAGAAGGCAGATATTAGAGAGTAAAGGTCAGAGTGCTTTGTATCTGTGACACAAAATAATGTGAGACCAGACTAAAGAATTTAACTTGAAGTGGATGCTCGTACAGCACTCAAAACATGCTTTGTCTCATTTCATTTGGCTCAGGGTGATAGGGAGGATAAGCAACAGTATTGTCCAGAGGCTAAAAGATCTCAGAAACAAAAAAACTACAGATGGCTTACAACCCAACCCAACCCCAATTACTGGAATCTAGTAAAGGATGGATTTAGCAACACAATAAACTCTTGCTTATCTTAGAATTCAAACTACCCACATATATAAAAAACCAGAATTGTTTTCCTTTTTAACCTGCATGCTATTTTTAAAAAACAAGACACATAGGAAATATACCTGCCACACATAGTAGGTTAGGTAAGGTATGACCAGAGTTGCAAAGGACAGAGATAATTTCTAAGAAGACAGTTAAGAGCTAGAAAAAATAGATTTATTAAGGAAAAAACAAGTTGGAAAATGTGTAATGTGTAGAACAGCAAGACTGCCTGTTGTCTGCTACAAAGAGATGGTAGGATTTTTTCCCAGTGGAGTTTGACTCTTTGGTTAGGGTGAGTTTTAGGATTCCCATCATGCATTTGGATTCCTGCCATGCAGATGAGGTAGTTCTGATTGGTTGATAATTGACTTTGACTGCAAGATGCTTATGGGCCAGCCAGAGGCTATTAAGCCTTTATAATTCCTGTAATCTTATTCTGAGATTTCCTTCCTCAAAATTGTTTACCCAATTTACCCAATTGATAATGGCCTGATTGGGCCTCATGTTCCTCCAAAATACTCTTGTCCGAATTTTGGTTTAAAAACCCAAAGCAGGGTATACTGTGGGTGACACGTAGAAGTGAAATTTTTCACATCTTCCATATTGCTATATAGTGAAAATTGTTTGGGTTCACATAAATCAAGTTTCATCAGACCAACATTAACTGTACATTTAGTCATATAAGCAACAAGTATGTTTGGGGCCCCCATGTGCCAGGTATACAATAGGCTCACAATACAATTCTGTGCAAGGCCTTCAGAGAATGTGCATGAATTAGAGCCTTCCTGTAAGGAAATAGTGAGAGATTGTTATAGACCAAGGCTCTGGGATGGGGGTTTCTTGCATTTCTCCTATTTGATTTGAAGTTAAGATAGCTTCTTTGATTGTTGTAGCTTTCATTCCCCCCTTAAGGAACTATAAAATTTAAAGTCAAAGAAATGTCAGCATGACTAAGAGATCTTGAGTCATGCTGAAACTGCCTGTAGGCCTCGTTAATTCAGGCTTGGGGGTGGGTAAAGGAATTATTAAAAGATCTTGAGTCCTCAGTTTAGCCTGAGGGGTGGGTGAGAGACTATAGAGTATAAATTCTGAATAAATTGCATTTCCTTTGAGCAGGGTTTTTTTGGTAATGATGCTGACCTGTCTCCCTGTAACCTGGTTGCAGAAATAAACTCACTTTTCTCTCAGCTTAGAGGCAGAAGCAGCTGGACTAGTTTATCTGGGAACAAGATGTAGTTGGGAAGGTAGTTTGAAGACTGACTGAAGACTTGAATAACAGGCTAAAGAATCATAGAAGAATCTTTGAGGCAAGGAATGAGATGATCGAAGGAGTGTTTTATGGTACTCATTTGGAAGCAGTTTGCAGGCTAGAGTTCTCCCTCTCTCCCTTTATGGGACCATTGCTGAAATGAGAAGAGGGGTAGGGGGTGGGATTCTCAGGGGGTTAGTGGCTACAGCAGGCCCCTTCGTCTGAGATGGTCAATGGGATTTGCTGGGCCAAAAGAAATAAGCTGAGTCACAGTTCACAGAGGAGAATGGAAGTTGACTGTGCTTGGTGAGTAGTTAAAGGACACCAAACCAGGAACAGACAAGGACAGAAAGAGAAGCTGGGGTATGAGCCAAGAATGTAAAACCAAGGAGGTGAAAGTGAATGAAAGAAGTCAGAGGTGGAAGAGAAAGGAGGAGAAAGAGGTTGGGAGAGAAGTGAATGGGCGGGTCTACTTTACCTGAAGGGTCAGGAATGTGGCAATGGAAAGGAAAAGAAGTGAAGAACAGGAGATACCATGTAGGGGGCACTATTCAGTATGTCTGACCACATGCGGGCACAGCTTGTTTTATTGTGCTTTGCTTTATTGCACTTTCAAGACACTGCGCTTTCTATAAATTGAAGGTTTGTGGAGGGCAACACTGCGTCAAGCAAGTCTGTGGGTGCCAATTTCATTTTTCTTTTTTTGAGTTGGAGTCTCACTCCGTCGCCCAGGCCAGAGTGCAGTGGCACACTCACAGTCACCCTAGTGTCCACCCAGTGTCCACCTACTGGGCTCAGGGGATCCTTCTGCCTCAACTTTCCAAGTAGCCAGAACTACAGGTGTGCGCTACCACACCCAGCTAATTTTTTGATTTATTGTAGAGGAGGTCTCACCGAGTTGCCCAAGCTGTTCTCAAACCCCTGGGCTCCGGCAATCCCCTCACCTCAGCCTCCCAAAGTACTGGATTACAGGCTTGAGCCACCACACCCAGCTGGGTGCAATTTTTCTAATAGCATGTGCTTACTTCATGTCTCTATGCCTCATTTTGGTAATTCTCAGTAAGTAAGTCCCCTGCATACAAACGAGTTCCATTCTGAGAACACATTCGTAAGTCCAGTTTGTTCATAAGTCCAACAAAGTTACCCTAGCTACCCAACTAACACAATTGGCTATATAATACCTACTATATCACCTCTGCTTTTATGCTTGCTCACAGACATCCTGGGCTTGAAATAAAGATACTGTACTACTGTATTCTATATAATAGGGATCCCCAACCCCCAGGCCATGGATGGGTACCAATCTGTGGCCTGTTAGGAAGCAGGTCACACAGCAGGAGGTGAGGGCAGGTGAGCAGGTGAAGCTTCATTCGTATTTACAGCTGCTCCCCATTGCTCACATTACTGCCTGAGCTCCTTCTCCTGTCAGATAAGCAGCGGCATTAGATTTTCACACGAGGGAGCTAGGTTGCGTGCTCCTTACAATAAATGTAATATGCTTGAACCATCTCGAAACGATCCCGTCTGGGTCTATGGAAAAACTGTCTTCCATGAAACTGGTCCCCGATGCCAAAAAAGTTGAGGGCCTCTGCTACCCAGTACTGTACAGTAAAGTATACAAAAGCACAACCACTTGTAGAGGATGCACACATGTGACAACGTATGCCAGACACATGAGCTAACTTACGTGACTGGATGTGGGAATGCACATTCACAGCTTTGAAAATTCACAAATTGAAAGTTCCTATGTAGGGGACTTACTGTATTTTCATTTTTTTGTTGTTGTTGTCAGAGTCTTACTCTGTCTCCCAGGCTGGAGTGCAGTGGCACACTCACAGCCACTGCAGTCTCAATCTGCTGGATTCAGGTGATCCTTCTGCCTCAGCCTTTCTAGTAGCTAGAACTATAGGCAGCATGACACCATGCCTGGCTAATTTTTTTTATTTATTGTAGAAACGAGGCCTTGTCAAGTTGCCCCGACTGGTCTCAAACCCCTGGACTCACACAAACTTCTCACCTCTGCCTCCTCAAGTACTGGGATTATAGGCATAAGCCACCACACCTAGCCTTCAAACTTTTTACTTATTATTATATCTGTTATGATGATCTATGATCAGTGATCTCTAATTTACTATTTGAATTGTTTTGGGGTACCACAACCGTGGCTATATAAAATGGAGAACTTAATAGATAAATGATATGTGTGTTCTGACTGCTCCACTGACTGTCAGCTTCCCATCTCTCCCCCTGTCTTGGGGCCTCTCTATTCCCTGAGACACAACAATACTGAAATTAGGTCAATTAGTAACTCCTCAATGGCCTGTAAGTGTTCAAGTGAAAGAAAGAGTCATGCAACTTTCACTTTAAATCAAAAGCTAGATATAAATGATTAAGCTTAAGGAGGAAGGCATGTTGAAAGCTGACATAGGCTGAAAGTGAAACCTCTTGCTCCAAACAGCCAAACAGAATGCAAAGGAAAAGTTCTTGAAGGAATTTAAAAGTGCTACACCAGGGAACACACAAATGAAAAGAAAGCAAAACATCCTTAGTGCTGATATAGAGAAATTAGAGTGGTCTGGACAGAAAGTCAAGCAGGGCACAACACTCCCTTAAACCAAAGCCTAATCCAGAGCAAGGCCCTGACTCTCTTCAATTCTACAAAGGCAGAGAGGGGTAAGGAAACTACAGAAGAAAAGTTGGAAGCTAACAGGTGTTCGTTCATGAGGTTTAAGGAAAGCAGCTGTTTCCAGAACATGGTTGGTTTTTTTTTTTTTGAGTCAGAGTCTCACTCTGTTGCCCAGGCTGGAGTGTAGTGGCACGCTCATGGCCATTCAGCCTCGACCTGCTGGGCTCAGGTGATCCTTCTACCTCAGCCTTTCAAGTAGCTGGAATTATAGGCATGTGCCACCATGCCCAGCTAATTTTTCTTGATTTATTGTAGAGACGAGGTCTCGTCAAATTGCTCGGGCTGGTCTCAAACTCGTGGGCTCAGGTAGTCCTCTCATCTCAGCCTCCCAAAGTGCTGGGATTACAGGCTTGAGCCACCACAGCCAGCCCATGCCTGGCTTTAAAACTTCAAAGGAAGACTGACTCTCTTGTTAGGGGCTAATGAAGTTGGTGAGTTTAAGTTGAAGCCAATGCTCATTTAGCGTTTTGAAACTCCTAGGGCCCTAAGAATTATGCTAAATCTACTCTGCCTGTGCTTTATAAATAGAACAACAAAACCTGGATGACAACATATCTATTTATGGCATGGATTACTGAATATTTTGAGCTCACCGTTGAGACCTACTACTGCTCAGAAAAAAAAAAAGATTTTTTTCTTTTTTTTGAGTTGGAGTCTCACTCTGTTGCCCAGACTGGAGTGCAGTAGCCACTCCTGGTCCGAAGCCTCGACCTGCTGGGCTCCGGCGATTCTTCCACCTCAGCCTTCCAAGTAGCTGGAACTACAGGCGCGCGCTACCACACCCGGCTGATTGTTTTGATTTATTGTAGAGATGAGGTCTCACCAAGTTGCCCGGGCGGGTCTTGAACCCACAGGCTCAGGCAATCCACTCACCTCAGCCTCCCAAGGTGTGGGATTACAGGTTGAGCCACTGAGCCTGGCTAAAAGATTTTTTTCAAACAGTACTGCTCATTGATAATGCACCAGGTCACCCAAGAGCTCTGATGGAGATGCACAGGGAAATAAATGTCGTATTTGGTTTTGAGTCGAGGTCTTACTCTGTGGCCCAAGCTGGAGTACAGTGGCGCGATTCTGGCTCACTGTAGCCTCTACCTTCTGGGCTTGGATGATCCTTCTGCCTCAGCCTTTCAAGTAGCTGAACCACAGGTATGCACCACCTGACCAATTTTTAAAACTTTTTTGTAGAGAGGAGGTCTCACTCTCACTCTGGTGCCCAGGCTGGTCTCAAGCAGTCCTCCCACTTTGGCCTCCCAAAGTGCTGAGATAACAGGCTTGAGCCAGTTCACGGCCATGAACGTTGTTTTCAGACCTGCTATCACAACTTCCATTGTGTAGGATATGGTTTTGAATTTCCAAGTCTTATTATTTAAGAAGTACATTTCATAAAGCTATAGCTGCTATAGTGATTCCTCTGATGTATCTGAGCAAAGTACACTGAAATCCTTCTGGGAAGAATTCACCATTCTAGATGCCATTAGGAACACTTGGGATTCATGGGAGAAGGTCAAAATATCAACAATAACAAGAGTTTGGGCTGAGCATGGTGGTTCATGCCTGTAATCCCAACATTTTGGCAGATGAAGGCAAGAGGACTGCCTAAAAGCCCAAGAGTTTAAGACCAGCCTGGGCAACTTGGAGAGAACTTGTCTCTACAATAAATCAAAGATTAGCCAGGCGTGGTGGCACATGCCTGTGGTTCCAGGTACTTGGAA
>NW_007254018.1:299668-334089 GCF_000164805.1 Carlito syrichta | reverse complement strand
ATTCACTGCACTCCAGTCTGGGCAACAGAGTGAGACTCCAACTCAAAAAAAAAAAAAAAAAAAAAAAACCCACAAATAATACTATTTACACGTAATAGACCATATTATAGTATAAACATAACTTTTATCTGTACTATAAAACTAAAAAAATTGTGTGACTCACTTCATTGCAATATTTGCTTTATTGAAGTGGTCTGGAATCGAACCTACAAAGTGTTTGAGGCATGCTGATATCGCTTTTCTGAGAACATAAGAATGGACTCTGGCTTGCCATATTTGTATAAATGAGTCTGTCCCTTGTCCATAGCCAAGTGAAGCAGGATGAACACCTGACTTTAACTGGCCCAATTATGTTTTCTCCTGTGAATTTGAATTGGGACATCAAATACATTTGAAATTTTCCTATGAACAAAAATGATGTTAATTTGGAAGCTATATTGACTACATAGAAATAAAAACAGAAGGCAGAGCTTTGAAACAAAGGTTGGAATAGAAGGAAGTGATGACTGCATTTCTTGATGGCACTCTGGTCCCTGATCCTAGTTCTTCCTTGAAGCCCTGTTTTAGTTCTTACCCTTTGAGTCTATAAAACATGATAATTTCCAATGGATTTCTTTTGCTGAAGCTAATTTGGAAATGTGCCTGCTACTTGCATCAGAATCAGTAGTCTATTTTTCCAAACTTCCCCTATCATCAGACAAGGTTCAGTCAATGATGGATTGGATACATCTTATCTTTGCTGAGATTCTAGAAATACTCTTCTGAGGGATGCCAAGATTAGAGCTAGGGAAAATGATCAAAATCAGGGTTACTAATCCATGGACTGAGAGGAGGTGTGAAATCAAGATATAGCAGAGAAATAAAAAGATAAGAAGCCAGAAAGTGGGCAAATTGAGCTTGGTGAAAAATTTAAAGGGCCTTCGATGGGGTTTGATGCCATATTTGTGCTGGAGTATAAGCACTGCTGGGTGCATTCAGAGCTGTAGTGAATAATGTGTTGATTGGCTACCGGGGACAGAGACCCCGAAATACCACTGGGTTCTGGAATACCTTCTGAATGATCTAATAGTAAAACAAAGTTGTTAGTAAATACCACAAGTAATTAAATTATCAAGACTATCATCATTGTGGAATTATTTAATCACAGTCCAATATGACTATAACAATCATTTATTATGAATCTATTAGATGCTAGACATCGTGTTAAGTACATTGTCCATATCTGTAATCCTCTAATAATAAAAATATTATCAGATAACTCTGAGAGACAATTGCTATTCTGTCTTATGTATTTGTAGTTGAAAAATTGGAAATATTTCAGTAAGTCTAAACTTTATTTTTTGTGAACGTAGCTGAAATCGGCCCAACTGCCCCATTGGACTAAAGGTTACAGTTTTTCTGAATAATAAACAGAAATTGACCCTCCCAGTCTTAAAGCTGGAAACTTACTTTTGTCTTATCTGAGTTCCTTTCTCAGGAAACCAACCCTCAGGCCTCCCAGATAATATTCAGGAACTGAAACTCATTACAACACTGCATCATGACAATGCAATGCCAGACCTCTCTGCCATCATTATTTCCTCACTGCTCCCTAATTCTTGTTTACCAACTCCTCTTCCTTACCCCTCCCTTATTCCTGTTTTTCCCAATGTAGCTCCATTCATACCCCACTATATAAACTCCTGACTTTGGTGGGATGGGAGACGAATTTGAGCCTGGTCTTCTGTTCTCTTCAACTGATATCGCCCAAATAGAAAGCCTTTTTCCCGGGCAATACTCATTGTCTCAGTGATTAGTTTTCTATGCAGTGAGCAACAGGACTCAGCTGAACCTCTGGCATTTTGGTAATACAGCTAGGATGGTCTTAACTTGCCAACTTCTCTTTAAGAAATAATGCAAGCACAAAAGTATATAACGAAATGGAGGTTTTATAGAAACATGTATGTTGTCTATATATACATGGGGCATTGCTTTTCTGGGTTCACAAAAGGGAATGGTAATGGAAAGCATTGAAGGTCAGGTCATTTTAAGTATGCTCATAAATATGGATGGAAGGAAATTCCCAGGACCTGGACATGAGAACTGACAAATTTGCTTTTTAAAAGCAGGACTTGTCTCAGACCTGCTATGATGGTGGAGCTTGGAAAGTACAGGCATTTATACTTCAGGAGTATGCTTCCAAAAGAACAGAGATTTTGTTTTCTTGTCCATCTCTTGGTCAAGGTACTAATGAACAGAGAAATAACCTAAAGGCAAGATGCTCTTAAAAGGGGAACAGGGATTTGTGGTCTGAGAATTAACCACAGAATGAATGCTCAGGTCCTGAGTACCGAAAGTTCTAAGACTGTAAAAAAGAAAGAAAATTATATCTATTGAATTATTGTAACGCTTTATGACCTTCAAAGGATTTTTATTTTTTTTTAAGTTTTTTTGACCAAGTGCGGTAGCTCAAGCTTGTAATAGCCAGGACTTCGGGAGGCCAAGGTGAGAGGATTGCCTGAGCTCACGGGTTTGAAACGAGCCTGGGCAGCTTGGTGAGACCTTGTCTCTATAATAAATAATAAAAAAAAAAATAAGCTGGGCATGGTAGCACATGCCTGTGGTTCTGGCTACTTGGGAGGTTGAAGTGGAAGAATCACCTGAGCCCTGCAGGTTGAGGCTGCAAGGGCCATGAGCATGTCACTGCACTCCAGCCTGGGTGACAGTGAGACTCCAACTCCAAAAAAAAAAAATTTTTTTTTTTACTATGAAGCCCCCTCACTTTTTATAAATGAAACTCTTGAAGGACAGCGAGTATCTTTCTAATGGTGAAACTATATGTGGTTTGAAAACATGTATGATAATGAGAATTAGACAGCTGACTCCTAATCATTACCATGGCAAGATATTCTGAAAAATATAAAAGTTACAGTAATAAACAGCATATACCATGTGGAGAAAACATAAAATAGAGATATATTGATAGAATGGGAATAATCTTTTTTTTTTTTAGTCAGAGTTTCACTCTGTCACCCAGGCTGGAGTGCAGCGGCATGCTTGCAGCCACTGGGGTCTCAACCTGCTGGACACAGGCAAACCTTCCATCTCAGTCTTCCAAGTAGCTGGAACTACAGGTGCATGCCACCATGCCCGGTTAATTTTTATTTTATTTTATTGTAGAGACGAAGTTTCCCAGGCTGGTCTGGAACCTCTGGACTCTGGCAATCCTCTCACCTCAGCCTCCCAAAGTGCTGGGATTATGGGCTTAAGCCACCGCGCCTGGCCCTAATCTTTTTTTTTAATTAATGAGAAAAAGTCAATTAAATTTTATGTTACAAATAAATTATTTCAGTTCTACACACTTACTCAAAATAGTACTCTTCACTTTTAAGGCAATTAATACCAGAATCACCAAATTACTCATATTCAGTTTTTGAGAGAATCAGGCCATCTAGTGGTAAGAGACCTATCTATCACAATGGACAGTGTCAATTCCCTGTGGATTACACATGATGCTAAATGAGAGTGGTGGTTATTTTGAATGGGTCACTTACCTTTTTCCAATAAAGAACGATCACATATAGACATGTCAGGTTAACCCCAGATGGTATTTTATAAAAGTATATAGTTTTTCCTAATGTAGAGAAAGGGATAAATTCACCACGAATACTGAAAAACAACACAAAGGAAGTAACCGACTGGATAATTTAAAAAAATAAAAAAACAATTACTGTTATTTTCAAAAATCTGTTTTCTATGACTGAGTTTCTTTGATCAAACTAAATATTAGGAGCATCCTGGCTGCTTCCTAATGCCTAAGATTTAATCCTGACAGATTTTAAAATTTGAATTATTTACTCATGTCAACTGAAAATTACAATTCTAAATAATCAAGGTTTATTAATTGACTAATTTGGCTAATAGTTCTTATGCATTGGCGACTCTGTGCTGGGAACAGAGAGGTAATCAATTTATCTGGGAGTCTGAACTCCTTTGGAAAATAAAAATAAAGTGGTTTCATTTTTCTTCAGTCACTGCTCTCTCAACAGCATCCTAGACGGATGTATAATTTTCTAGTTGCATTTGGTGTTTTTGAGTCGGAGTCTCACTCTGTCGCCCAGGCTGGGGTGCAGTGCCACACTCACGGCCACCCCAGCATCAATCTGCTGGGCTCTGGTGATCCTTCTGCCTCAGACTTTCAAGTAACCAGAACTACAGGCGCACGCTACCACGCCCGGCTTTTTTTTTTTTAAATTGTAGAAACGAGATCTTGCCCAGTTGCTGGGGCTGGTCTCCAACCCGCGGGCTCAAGCAATCCACTCACCTCGGCCTCCCAAAGTGCTGGGATTACAGGTCGAGCCACCGAACCCGGCCCTGTCTTTGTTTATTAAACAATCAGCCTAGACATTTAAAAAGTCTAATGTCATATTCTCTTCTTCCCCGGAGCTGGCTTGATTGAGGCACAACAAGGTACAAAGATAGGGGAACAAGCCCTGTTTTTTCACTGTTTACCTCTCCCTGTTCCTTGCTAAACTCTCTGAGTTTAAGGGCTGGGAGGACAGATTAAAAGGCAAAGGCGGCTCAGCCTGTAATCCCGTGCCTTTGGGAGGCTGAGGTGTGTGGATTGCCCGAGCCCGCGGGTTCGAGACCCGCCTGGGCAACTTGGCGAGACCTCATCTCTACAATAAATCAAAAATGAGCCGGGTGTGGTAGCGCGCGCCTGTAGTTCCGGCTACTTGGAAGGCTGAGGCGGAAGGATGGCCAGAGCCCAGCAGGTTGAGGTTCCAGAATGAGACTCCAACTCAAAAAAAACAAAAAAAGGCAAAGGCACCTTTTTACTAAGTTGAGCTCATTACTGAAATTGCTGTGCATCCCTGCTTCTCTGGTAAATGTTAACTGGGCATTCACACCCTCTCTGTGGTATACAACTGGTGGGAGCACTTACGAGGTTCTTCAGAGGAGTCACTTCCTTGATACCCTCAGGAGTGCTGTATTCCGTTGTCCCTTGTAATTAGGGTAACATCAACCAGCAGAACATCTATCTAGCTGGATCCATTTAGCAAGATGGCTAAAGTCCTCCTCCTTTCCTGATAGTTGACCCATGGGAAACATGCATTCTTGCAATGTCTATTCACAACTGCTTCTCTCTGCTTTCCTTCAATTGCCTTTTCCCTGCTCATGTAGTTGCAAAACAGTCAGTGAGTCCACAGCCTAGGAAAAGAGATTCTAGTCTCCCTGTATTGTGAACATCCTCAGACTCTATAGATTATTTTATTAGTGTTCTGTTTATGGTGTGGGGTTGGGATATGCCTCAAGAGTTTCCAGGTCACAGCACAAGAAGGGGGGAACCAGATGGAGTATGGAAGAATTGAGAGTTGAAGCCTGAGAGTTCAGGGAGATCAAAACAGCTAAAGTTTACTGCAAAGAGTTTCAGAGAGAAGAGAGATGCACAAAGAGATAATTACAGAGATGTTCAGATGGTTCTCTCAAGTATTTATCTGTGTACTGACAAGCACAACCATGTAAAGGAAAGACTCTTACCATTAGCCAGGAGACATGTACTTTTGGCAAGGAAAAAAAACCCATCCAAATGGATTAAAAATAACAAGGCCATAGCCAGCCATGGTGGCTCAACCCTGTAATCCCAGCACTTTGGGAGGCCAAGGAGAGAGGATTGCCTGAGTCTAGGGGTTCGAGACCAGTCTGGGCAACTTGCTGAGACCTTGTCTTTACAATAAATTTTTTTTAAAAAACTGAGCTAGGCATGGTAGCATGCGCCTGTAGTTCCATTTACTTGGAAAGCTGAGGCAGAAAGATTGCCTGAGCCCAGCAGGTTGAGGCTGCGGTGGCTGTGAGTGTGCCACAGCACTCTAGCCTGGGTGACAGAGGGAGACGCCATCTAAAAAAAAAAGAAAAGAAAAAGAAAAACAAAACAAAAATAACAAGGTCAGAAATAATACCCATTCCTCACCAGCCAGACAGAAAAGCCTCAAGGCTTATAAGGCGCTGGGTAGAGTATATAAAAATGTCTTGCTTTGATAGTAAGGAATAATAAGCCCTAGACTGAGCACTGCTCCACTTCTACCCAATAATCTTATGAGCAAGACACAAAAGGATCAAACTTTTTCCAAATAACTGCATCCAAGAACAAAACCCAACAATGTTTATAGATGCAACAATATCTAGCACCCAACAAGTTAAAGTTCATATCTGGCACCCAATAAAAAATTACCAGTTAAAGCATCAAGAAGAAATTTAGATTTAGATGCAGAAAAAATGAAACTAAAAAAGAGGAACTTCCATACCTTGATATAGCAAAGGAGAAAGAAGCCAAGTCCAAGTAATAGCTTTTACATTTATAGCACTAGTCCCTCTATCTCTCACTCTTTTTTTTTTTTTTTTACATTGGATTAGATTATGAACTATTTATGTGTTTCTAATTCCTTTAGAAGTACAAGTAAGAGAAGGCAGGAAATCCTTATTATCAAAATTATATCATCCGATGTACCAGCAATTAGTAGAATGTTGATCAGGGGAGACGTCAGTTGTCTTGTTTATGAACTTCACACTTATTTCCTTAGAGGATTATTATGGGCTGAGTTAAGTACTCTCAATATTTATATGTGGAATCCCTAAATTCCAGTACCTCAGAATGTGACTACATCTGCTGGACATAGAGTCTTTAAAGATACAATTAGGGTAAAATGAGGTTGTCAAGATGACCCTAATCCTCCTTTTATCTTCCTATAAGAGGAGGAAAATTAGAAACAGGCGCTCACACAAAGGACCAACAATGTGAGGACATTGCTAATCCATCTGCAAGTCAAGGAGACCTCAAAAGTTGAAATTAACCCTGCTGACAACTAGTTCTTAGTCTTCTAACATCCAGAACTGTGAGAAAATTAATTTCTTTTGTTTAAGTAAAAAAAAAAATTACCAGCTATACAGACAAGCAAAAAAATATAACTATAATGAAGAGAAAATTAATTAATTGAAACTGACCAAGAGCTCATACAGAGTTAAAATTAGCAAAGACATTAAAACAATTGTTATAACTATGTCCCATATCAACAAAAAAAGTGAAGAGACTTGAATCTATAAAAATACTCAAATATAATTTCTAAGGGTGAAACAAAATGTGAACTAAAAATATATGGACCAAGTACAGTGGCTCATGCCTATAATTCCAGCACTTTTGGAGGCTGAGGTGAGAGGATTGCCTGAGCCCATGGGTTCGAGACTAGACTAGGCAACTTGATGAGACCTAATCTCTACAATAAATCAAAAAATTAGCTGGATGTGGTGGCACATGCTTGTAATTCCAGGTACTTGGAAGACTGAGGTGAAAGGATCACCTGAGCCCAGCAGGTTGAGGCTGCAGTGACCATGAGTGTGCCACTTCACTTCAACCTAGGTAACAGAGTGAGACTCCAACTCAAAACAAAAAACAAAAACAAGCCGGGCTCGATGGCTCAGCCTGTAATCCCGCGCCTTTGGGAGGCAGAGGTGAGTGGATTGCCTGAGCCCGCGGGTTCGAGACCCATCTGGGCAACTTGGAGAGACCTCAATTCTATAATAAATCAAAAAAATTAGCTGGGTGTGATAGCGCGCTCCTGTAGTTCCTGCTCCTTGGAAGACTGAGGTGGAAGGATCGCCGGAGCCCAGTAGGTCGAGGCTGCAGTGGCCGGGAGCAGCCACTGCACTCCAGTCTGGGTGACAGAGTGAGACTCTAACTCAAAAAAACCCCAAAAAACAAACAAACAAAATACATATATATAAACTGAATAGAGTTAACAGCACATTAGACATTACAGAAGAAAAATTAGTAATCTTGAAATTAGTAATAGAAACAATCTAAAATGAGACAAAGAGAAAAGAAAATTTAAAAATCAGAAAGATAGTCCAGTTGAGACAGGAGGTAGCTAGAGAAAGGCTAGGCAGACAGACCTGCGGGTTCTCTGGGAACAATGTAGCAAACTCCCAGTAAGCCTCAGGCTAGGTGTTGGTAAAGAAGTTGCCTGTGAGCCTCTCAAGCTAGAGCCTTAAGTACTCACTGCTGGGATCAAAAAGCAACCAATCAGCTCACCATTAGGCCCCTACCTCCTGCTGATTGGTCCTTAATACTGACCAGTCAGAACAGCTACATCTCACAGCTAGAGTTAGCCAATCGGCTTGGACTTAGGGCTATATCAGCACCAGGTTTTTGGCCCCAGACGGGCAACCCCTTCAGATCCCCTCCCACTGTGGGAGCTTTTCTTCCTCTCAATAAATCCTGCTTTCTCACTTTCTGGTTGTTTGTGTCCCTCATTCATCCTGGGAATGAAACAAGAACCTCCACCCTGAAGAGCTGTGACCTGAAGAGCTGCAGAAGATCATTGGAGCCCAAGAGCCATGTACCCCAGAGGCAGGCTTGCCAGTTGATGAAGCCAGCTGAACCAGAAGAGCTGCTGGAAGAAGGTGAGATCCCAAAGGTGAGACACTCTGGGAGCTAGGCTTGCCAGCCCACTGAACCAGCAACACTCTCAGGGCCTGGTTTGCCAGCGCATTAGAGTCAACTCTCCGGGGGCTAGGTTTGCTAACCCACTGAATTGCACCACTCTCAGGGCTTGGTTTGTCAGCCCCTTAGAGTGGACACTTTCGGGGTTAGGCTTACCAGCCCCTCAGTGGCCCTCTGGGGCTTGGCTGGCTAACCCATTGAGCTGACACTCTCAAAGCCCAGGTTGACCTGAAAAATCTGCATCAAAGTCTTCTATATATCTAATTGGAATCCTTGAAGAAGAGAAAGAAGGAGGAATGAAAAAAATACTTAAGGAAACAATAGCTAAAAATATTCCAAATTTGACCAGGTACAGTGGCTCAAGACTGTAATCCCAGCACTTTGGGAGTCTGAGGTGAGAGGATTGCCTGAGTCCAGGGGTTTGAGACCAGCCTGGGCAACTTAGTAAGACCTCGTCTCTATAGTAAATCAAAAAATTAGCTGGACGTCATGGCGCACACCTGTGGTTCCAGCTACTTGAAAGGCTGAGGCAGAGGAATCACCCGAGCCCAGCAGATAAAGACTGTGGTGACCATGAGCATGCTACTGCACTCCAGCCTGGATGACAGAGTAAGACTCTGACAAAAAAAAAAAAAAAAAATTCCAAATTTGATGAAAAGTATAAACCCACAAAACAAAGAAACTCAGTAACCTAAAGTACAAGAAACATAAAGAAAATTATACAAAGGAACATCATATTAAAACTGCTTAACTTCAATGATAAAGAGAAAAATCATAAAAGCAGCTGGGACGGGGTGGAGGAGAATCATTTTATATGTATAGAGGAAAAATTTAGAATGACAGCAGATTTGTCACTGGAAACAATACAAGTGAGAAGATGGTGGAACACTATCTTTAAAGTACTTTAAAAAGAAAAGAAAAGAAAACTGTCAATCTCAATTCTATAGCCAGAGAAAATACCTTTCAAAAACAAAAGTGAAATAAATACTTTATCAGGCATACAAAAGCTGGAGGATACTGAAAGAGAAGGGGAGGAAAAAACTGAATTAATCACCAGCAGAACTTCATTTCAAGAAATGATAAAGTCCTTCAGGCAAAAGGAAAATGATATTGATGGGAAATATAGATCCATACTAATGAATGAAGAGAAGCAGAAATGGTGTCTACATGGGTAAATATACATTTTTCCTTATTATTTAAATCTCTTTAGAAGATAATTGATAATTCATACAAAAGTAACAACAATGTATTGTGGGGATTATAAAATATGTAGAAGTACAATGATGACAGAAAGAGGGGGAGAAGCCGGGCTCGGTGGTTCAGCCTGTAATCCTGTGCCTTTGGGAGGCTGAGGTGAGTGGATTGCCTGAGCCTGCGGGTTCGAGACCCGCCTGGGCAGCGAGACCTCATCTCTATAATACATCAAAAAATTAGCCGGGTGTGAGAGCGCATGCCTATAATTCCGGCTACTCGGAAGGCTGAGGCGGAAGGATCGCTGGAGCCCAGCAGGTCGAGGATGTGGTGGCCAGGAACAGCCACTGCACTCCAGCCTGGGCGACAGAGTGAGACTCCAACTCAAAAAAACCCAAAAAACAAAACCCCCCCCCAAAAAAGAGGGGGAGAAATCGAAATATAGTATTGTAAGTTTCTTATTTATTTATTTATTTACTTATTCAGCCTTCCAAGTAGCCAGAATTACAGACATGCACTACCACGCCCATCTGATTTTTTGATTTATTGTAGAGATGAGGTCTCACCAAGTTGCCCAGGTGGGTCTCGAACCCGCGGGCTCAGGCAATCCACTCACCTCAGCCTCCCAAAGTGCTGGGATTACAGGCTGAGCCACCGAGCCTAGCTGTAAGTTTCTTATACCATATCATTTGAAGGTAAACTGTGACATGTTAAAGATGTATATTACAAACTCTAAAGGAAACCCTAAAATAACAAAATGAGAGATTTAACTAATAAGCTAACAATGGAAATACATTATAATACTAAATGTTCAATCAATACAAAAGAAGGCAGAAAAGGAGGAAAAAGAGAAGAACGAATAGATGAACAAACAGAAACAGATAGTAAAGATAATAGATTTAAACCTAATCACATAAATAATTACAGTATTGTAATTTCTTACTTGTGTATGAAAAAGTTTAAATCTTTAATTTAGCTAACACAGTCATATGCTACATAGCAACATTTCAGCAAATGACAGCAGACTGCATATAGAACTGCAGTCCCATAAGATTATAATGTCATATTTTTATGGTATCATTTCTATGGTTAGGTACACATATACCATTGGTATTTTTTGTTTGTTTGTTTTTGTTTTTAAAGCAGGATTTATTGAGAGGATAGAAAAGCTCCCACAGTGGGAGGGGACCCAAAAGGGTTGCCCCACACATACCACTGTGTTACAACTGCCTACAGTATTTAGTGCAGTCACATGCTGTACAGGTTTGTAGCCTAGAAGCATTATATTATATAGCCTAGGTGTGTAGCAGGCTATTTCATCTAGGTTTCACCTAATGATGCATTTTCCAAAATGCATCCTCTTATTATATGACTTGTCACTATATTTGCTGTATATTTTGAAAGGAAAAAAATAAAGGAAAGGATGGAATCAAGTCAATCTATCTATGTAAGTAAGGGAGAAATCTAGGAGAGATTTTAGGGCAATGATGGGCTAGGTTGATGTTAGAGAAGAATGGTCAGAGAAAACATAGCAAGCATTAGAAGTAGGCAGCAGTGAAATGGTACAAGAAGAAGGGGAAGAGGTGAGAATGAATATTTTTCTGAAAAAGATTGTTTGGGATGGGTTTTTTGTTTGTTTGTTTTTCATTTTGATTTGGAGACTCACTTCATCACCCAGGTTGGAGTGCAGTGGCATGTTCACAGCCACCCCAGCGCCAACCTGCTGGGCTTGGATGATCCTTTCGCTTCAGCCTTCCAAGTAACTGGAACTATAGGTGCATGCTATCGCACCTGGCTATTTTTTAAATTTTATTGTAAAGACGAGGTCCCACCATGTTGCTCAGGCTGATCTCGAACTCGTGGGCTCAGATAATCCTCTTGCCTTGGCCCCCCAAAGAGCTGGGATTACAGGAGTGAGCCACCACACCCGGCAGGATGGGGTAAGTTTAATTATAAATAAGAAAGTCAAGAGTCACTATATTAAAATCTCTAGGTAATATTATAAACTGGGATAGTGCTTATCACTGATATGTATGTCTTAGATTTTTAAACTTATTTTTTGCTTCGCTGTTTTTTTAACCTTGTTAGACTAATTTATTTAAGTATCAAGTTCATAGAATATCAGTAAAATAAATAGTACTAAAAAGTGTGCAATGATCTTCATGTTGACTGTTTCCAGTGGATAACTCATTACCTCTGGTGACAGTGAGAATGTGTTACAGGGAAAATTTTTAAAGTAGAAAAATATTAAACTAGTATTATTTAATCTGAAACACTTTGAAGGACTGCATAAAGGATCACATAAAGGATCAGGACTTTTTGGTTTTGCTTTCCCCTTCTCCCCCTAGTCTTGCCATGTTTCCATATGCAAGTAAATACATAATAAATAATTTTTGATAATTTAATGTGGGTGAAATCTAATGCTTCAGTATATTCTCTAGAAAATAACAGGTTTTGGCCGGGCTCAATGGCTCAGCTTGTAGTCTCAGCACTTTGGGAGGTGGAGGTGAGTGGATTGCTCGAGCCCACTGGTTCGAAACCAGCCCGGGCAACTTGGTGAGACTGCGTCTCTACAATAAATTAAAAAATTAGCCGAACGTGGAAGCGCACACCTGTAGTTCCAGGTACTTGGAAGGCTGAGGCAGAAGGATCACCACAGTCCAGCAGGTCGACACTGGGGTGGCCATGAGCGTACCACTGCACTCTAGCCTGGGTGACAGAGTGAGACTCCAACTCAAAAAGAAAAAAAGAAAAGAACAGGTTTTTTGTGTTCTTCATATCACACATTTAAAATGCTAATTTAGTATAGACAGGTACAGAAGACATAGCCTTTATAAATACATTAACACTATGTTATTTGTTTTCCTCCTTTGACCCTTCACGTATTTGACAGTGATGAAAATAATAGTAGCCATGTTCACTTACTGAGCCTTCATAATGTAAGCTCCTGTGCCAGGCTCTATGTGCATAATCTCATTTTTCACCAGTCCTTTTCAGGTGGATATTATTTCTCCCATGTTATAGATAAGGTCACTGAACTGCAGAGAAGTTCAGTGACTTATCCAGGTATATCTGGCTCCAACATGGCCTCTAACACAGGTCTGGGTAATGCTCAAGCCCATGCTCTTAGTCATACCCCGTGCTTCTTCCACAGTCCCTCTCCTAATAATGAATGCAATGATGACTTTGAAAGTCCAATTTCAGAATAAAGTAAGAAAAAAAATAAGATGTTCATTAATGGCCAGGAGTGGCTCAAGCCTGTAATCCCAGCACTTTGGGAGGCTGAGGCAAGAGGATTGCTTGAACCCATGGGTTCAAGACCAGCCTGGGCAACTTGGCAAGACCTCATCTCTACAATAAATCAAGAAAATTAGCTGGGCATGGTGGCGCACACCTGAGGTTCCAGCTACTTGGAAGGCTGAGGCAGAAGGATCGCCTGAGCCCAGCAGGTTGAGGCTGCTGTGGCCATGAGCATGTCACTGTACTTCAGTCTAGGCAACAGAGTGAGACTCTGACTCAAAAAACAAAAAAAAAAAGATGCTCATTAAGCATAATTATTTCAAGTATATGAGAGTTTCAAGGATTTGACAAAATAATAATTTTGTGAGTAGAAGAAGGAAGAACCATTGATGGAATCAAGAAAGTAATTAACATAAATTTGTTAGGAACCTACTGTGAGCAAATCTTGGTAATCATCTTTCAAGTTATAATTCTTCCATAATATAACTTTGCCTTCTCAACTTTAATTTGTAAGAAACCAAAATCTATGAACTTTTCAGCCACAAAGATTATGAATTTCAAAAGATCTTCTGTTGTACGACTAAGGTTAAAAGTAAACTATAATAAGGTCTCCTCTTGTTTTTCACTCACTTTCAGTAAGAATAAAAGACTGAGGATTTATTTTAAAAATTATTTTAAACCCCAAGATAGAACAAAGAAGCGCATTGAGAGAAAACCTTGCTTTACCCCTAACTCCAACAGCTTGTCAGAAGCGTACAGAAGTCTCAGTTGGCAAATGTGAAATGTTTTTGCCAAACCCAACAGACCATGTACTGAAACCCTGAGACATAAAGCAACCATCAAAGCAGGAATCATCTAGAGAGAGGAAAATAACCAGCATATCACTTAAGGCATTTGGCTTAAAATATTAAAGATGAGGCAATACTTTAGAAAGGATTCTGTGGCTATTGTTAGAATTTGCTCGGGGACTGTGGTTTAGGGATCCAAAGTAGCTAGTTCCCTGAAGCTGCTTCAGTCTAGCCCTCTCTTCCCCTACCCCAGGAGCTCTATGATTAAAGGGCTAGAGAAACACAGAAAACTTGGGCCCTGTTTATGCCTCTTCACCCTTGAAGTTCTAGCCTAGTAAGTATCGTAGTGTACTATGAATAGGCCAAAAAGAAAAAAGAAAAGCACCTTTTCCAGCATTAAATATGTCAATTTTGGTGGCTTTTAGTTTTGAATGGAGTCAACTGGACAAGTGGTATCATGGAATGCTTAATTTTACTAAATAATGGAAGTAATTTGCCAACACTTTGTTATGAAACATTTAGTTGATCTGTACTATTTAGCATGTTTTCTAGTATTTGGTATGGAAGTTAGGTTTACTCTTTTTTTTTCCTAATGATACTATTTCATGTAAATTTTGGGTAAGAACAATTACATAGAGGCCAGGCATGGTGGCTCACACCTGTAATTCTAGCACTTTGGGAGACTGAAGCAAGAGGATTGCTTGATCCCAGGAATTTGAGACCTGTCTAGGCACCCTAGCAAGACCTCATCTCTACAAAAAATAAAAAAATTAACTAGGTGTGATGGTGCATTCCTGTAGTCCCAGCTACCAAGGAGGCTAAAACGGAAGTATCACCTGAACCCAGGAGGTTAAGGCTGCAGTGAGCCATGATTGCACCACTACACTCCAGCCTGGACAACAGAGTGAGATTCCAACTCAAAAAAAAAAATTTTTTTAAAGAAAAAAAGTTACAAAGAAAGTATTCATACTTCTCATACTTCTCAAACTGTCACCTATTAGGGATTAATAAACAAAGTTTTAAAAAGCATTGTATTCTTCACTCCATTACCAGCAATATGTCTTGCATCTTAATATGCACTGTAGCTCTGGGTCTGATCAGAAGTAGTACAGTGTTCATGATTCAGTGTCCATAATGAGGACCATTTTCATAATGGTCCTCAGAAGAAAAAAAGCCTGAAACACCAGTGATAGTTCACAGTGGGTGGTAAAGATAAACTATTCGGCCATTTCCGGGATATTGGGGCCATTGCTAGACCATAGCCGCCATTTCCTTGCTAGACTCTGGTGTGGCCATGTGCTCTTTGGAGCTATGACTGTCTCCATGCTTCCTGGCTTTGGTTCCCTTCCCTACCTTGGGAGGTGAATCTCCTCCTTCTTTCTCTCTCTCTAATTTACTTTTTAAATAAACTATATTTCTAGTCTAAAAAAAAAAGATAAACTTTTCTCCTTAAAAGTAAAGCAAGGGTCAGAGGTCACAATTACGAGAGAGGACCCCCCAAAAACCTCGAATTTATTTATTAAAAATTGTGTTTATTCTTACATGTTTAAACTTCAGTCACCTTCCAAGTACTCCCTGTTTGATGCAATACACCTAATGAGATGCTTTTTCCACTGCTTAAAATCGTTTTTGAACTTGTTGATTTTGATGCCTTTTTGTGCTCCTGCAGTTTTTTATTTCACCTGTTCCACACTGGCAAAATGTTTCCCTCTGAGGATTTCTTTTCATCCAGGAGGGGAAAAAAGTTGCTTGGGGCGAGATCTGGTGAATGGGGGTGGGGGAGAGCAGGGGTCATGCCGGTTTTGGTCAAAAACTGCTGAACACTCAGTGCAGTGTGGGGAGGTGCATTGTCATGGTAGAAGGACCAGTCAACTGTTTGACACAACCTGGGATGTTTGTTCGGTGAGGCAGCCTCTGAAAACAACGCTAGCTGGTACACTGATACCGATGGGTTCCTAGAACACTTACCTAGCGGGAGAAGCCTTCACTACAAGGGCCCACCCTCCAAAAGTCCACAGGAATTCCTGTGTTTTGGGGGGTCCCTTCGTATATATAATGGTGAAATATTATTCAAAAGAGAACTTTCAATTTAATATGACCCACCTAACTATCTTATCTATGTTTGATGATGTCAGGGAGGAAAAGTGTGGTCCCAGAAGGAACTTTGGAAAACTGCAAAAATGGCTGGGCTCAGTGGTTCAGCCTGTAATCCCAGCACTTTGGGAGGCCAAGGCGAGTGGATTGCCTGAGTCTGTGGACTCAAGACCAGCCTGGGAAACTTGGCGAGACCTTGTCTCTACAATAGATCAAAAATTAGTCAGGCATTGTAGTGCAAGCCTGTAGTTCCGGCTACTTGGAAGGCTGAAGCAGAAGGATCACTGGAGCCCAGCAGGTCGACCCTGGGGTGGCCATGAGTGTGCCACTGCACTCCAACCTGGGCAACGGAGTGAGACTCAAACTCAAAAAATATATATATTACTATGAAAATATTCAAACATGCATGCATCAGTAGCCAGAATGTAACATAGAGTTCAACAGAATCAGATCTTGCCTTCTACCAACTTAAATATCAAGACTGGTATTACTGCCTCAAGCTATCAAGGAAGCATAAACAAGAATATCTTATATGTAAAAGGAATAAATAGCAAAATATTTATTGTTTACCTAAAATCAGTGACTAACTTTGAGTTTTTATGGTCTAGAAATAAGCTATAATTTTCTGCCACTCTGAAGTTAAGACTTCCCACTTGCAGAAAATTCGCTAGCATTTTTAATGCTGTGATGTCCTCAAAGCTTTGAAAAATAACTACATTTGTATAACCTCAGCTATAGACTTTCTAAATATTTTATACCAGTGGTCCCCAACCTTTTTGTCATCAGGGAAAGGCAATTTTTCTGTGGATGGGGAGAGGAGGGAAATTTCCATGGTCAGGCATTAGAGTCTCATAAGGAATGCGCAACCTAGATCCCTCACATGCAGTTCACAATAGGTTTGCGCTCCTATAAGAATTTAATGCCATGGATATGACAGGAGGCGGAGCTCCACTGGGCCACAGCTCACCTCCTGCTGTGTGGTCCAGTTCTTAACAGGCCGAGGACTGGTACTGGTCTGTGGAGGGGAGGGGCGGGTGGTGAGGGCCCTGGATTCCTGTTTTACACTATACTGCTTTAACAAAAAAATCTTTAAAAAAAAAAAAAAACTCTTGAAGGAAACCTATAAAAGTTGTACAGAGCATACTTGGTGGAAATTTCTCATGATTTTAGGAAACACAGAGTCTATTATTTATAAAACAAAATCAACTATGAGATATGACACATGCCTTCAAGAATGGACATGTAAGCAAATGGTAATAACAACAATACAAATGCTGCAAGTTAGCATAGAATGACATATGACAGCTATGGAAACACAGAGAAGGGAAAGCCTCCTAATTCTGGGAGGTAGAACGGAGGTAGCAATAGAGGCATTGGTGACGAAGGCTGAGATACTGAGGAATATGGAAGAGAACAGAAGATTGAAGAGAAATTATTTACCAATTAGACCACCGGGGGACAAAAAGACATTTAGTCAGAGGGTTCAATAAACACAAAAGCGTGGACCCTAGCTCTCACGACAAGTAGGATAGTAACAAGTGATTAGAATGGCTGGGGTGTAGAGATCTTCACTGAGGGATTGGTGTTTGATTTCACTTTGTTCCTCATCCTCCGACATCAACATTTATCAAGTCCACTCGTTCTATCTCTTCATATGGCTACTTTCTCTAATTCCATCTCCACGAAACAATTCAATCCAAGCCACTTTCCACTGCAAACTGAATTATTGCTATCACTTTCTTTTTTTTTTTTTTTTTTTTTTTTTTTTTTTGTTTTTGAGTCATAGCCTTGCTCTGTCACCCAGGTTGAACTGCCACCACAGTGACCTGCCGGGCTCAGATGATCCTTCTGCCTCAATCTTCCAAGTAGCTGGAACTACAAGCATGTGCCTCTCAAAGTACTGGGATTACAAGTGTGAGCCACCATGCCCAGCTTGCAATAGGCTACTTTTTAAAAAATTTTTTTTATTTTAAAGATGTGGGATAAAATTCAGGGTTACAAATACAAATGTTCATTATGCAGTTACCCTTGTTGATGAGGTGTGCTCCCCGCCCCCTGCAGTTTCCCACTACTGCCAATACTTTTCTTATAGTATTATGATAATTGTTCAAGGTTCGCTTATGAGTGAGAATATGTGGTACTCAGTTTTCTGTTTCTGTGTTAGATCACTGAGTATGATCGACTCTAAATCCATCCAAGTTGCTGCAAAGTCCATATGTTTGTCCTTCTTTATGGCCGCATAATATTCCATTGTGTATATGTACCACATTTTTTTCATCCGGTCCAGTTTTGATGGGCAGCATGGTTGGTTCTATGTTTTTGCTATTGTGAATAGTGCTGCAATAAACATGCACGTGTAGGTATCTTTTTTTTTGTAGTATGATTTGAGATCCTCCAGGTATATCCCCAATAGGGGGATTGACATAGGCTTCTTAATGGGTGTTTCTGTGCCACTTTCACTTCCACTAAGAATAATCTTTTTTAAAAAGCCAGATGGAGCTCTCCTTATTACAGCTCTGTGTAATATGACTTCAGTCTGTCCACTGCTCATGTCCTTCATAGCATATATCATAACTATATTAATTCATTAATTTATTTGTTAACTTTTTTCATTTTCAGTTTTACTGCCTAGACTGTGAACTTCATTAAGAAAAAGCCATGCCTGTTTTATATGCATAGAACAGAAGCAAAGAAAGAAAAAAAAGGAGGAAAAAGAAAGAGAAAGAGCCAGGTGCTGTGTTCCACACCTGTAATCCTAGCATTTTGGGAGTCTGAGGTGGATTGCTTGAGTCCAGAAGTTTGAGACCAGCCTGGGCAACATAACCTTCTCTCTACAATAAAATAAAATAAAATAAATTAGCCAGGCGTGGTGGCATATGCCTGTAGTCCCAGCTACTTGGGAGGCTGAGGCAGAAGGATCACCAGAGCCCAGGAGGTCGAGGCTGCAGTGAGCTGTAATTGTGTCACTGCACTCTAGCCTGGGTGACAGAGTGAAACTCCAACTCAAAAAAAAAAAAGGAAAGAGATAAAAGAAAGAGACATGATGACTAAATATAATGTGATATTCTGAATGAGAGCCCAGACAGAAAATAGATAAAAACTAAGAAAATCTTGATAAAGTATGAACTTTTAAATTTTATTTTTAGATTAGAAAATATAGTTTATTTAAAGTAAATTAGTGAGAGGGAGAGAGAGAAGATACACCTCCCTGAGGTAGGGGAGGAAGCCAAAACCAAGAAGCACAGTGAGAGTCATAGCTCAAAGAGCACATGGCCACACCAGAGTCTAGCAAGGCAATGATCAGACTTTTTTATTTAAAAAATTTTTATTTTAAAGATGCTGAGTACAATTCAGGGTTAGAGATACAAATATTCATTAAGCAGGTACTCTTGTTGATGAGGTGTGCCCCTCGACCCCCAGCAAATTCCCACTACTGCCAATCCTGCCCCTTCCCCCCTACCCCCACCCATGTTCCCCTGGCAGTTTCCCACTACTACCAATCCTTTTCTTATAGTATTATGATAATTGTTCAAGGTCTGCTTATAAGTGAGAACATATGGTACTCAGTTCTTTGTTTCTGTGATAGATCACTCGGTATGATAGACTCTACATCCATCCAAGTTGCTGTGAAGTTCATCCTTTAGTCCTTCTTTATGGCTGCATAATAGTCCTTCGTGAATATGTACCACGTTTTTTTTATCCAGTGCTCTTTCGATGGGCAACACGGTTGGTTCCATGTTTTTGCTATTGTGAGCAATGCTGTGATAAACATGCGTGGGCAGGGATCTTTTTCTTTTCTTTTCTTTCTTTCTTTCTTTCTTTATTTTTTTGAGTTGGAGTCTCACTCTGTCACCCAGACTGGGGTGCAGTGGCCGCTACTGTCCACCGCAGCCTCCACCGGCTGGGCTCCAGCGATCCTTCCACCTCAGCCTTCCAAGCAACCAGAATTACAGGCATGCACTACCACACCCGGCTGATTTTTTGATTTATTGTAGAGATGAGGTCTTGCCAAGGTGCCCAGGCGGATCTCAAACCCGAGGGCTCAGGCAATCCGCTCACCTCAGCCTCCCAAAGGCGCAGGATTACAGGCTGAGCCACCGAGCCCGGCTTTTTTTCTTTTTTTTAAAGCAGGATTTATTGAGAGGACAGAAGAGCTCCCACAGTGGGGGGGAGGACCTGAGGGGGTTGCCCAGGATCTTTTTCATAGAGCGATTTGAGTTCCTCTGACTTTAATAGTACTATATCAGTATTGGTTTGTTAACTGTGACTAATGAAGCATACTAATGTAAAATGTTAAATAACAAGGGAAAACCTATTCCAAATATATGAGAACCCTCCATAGTATCTTTGCAATTTTTTGTAAACGTAGAACTATTCTGCTATTGCAAATCAATTTAAAACAAAGAAAGGAGAAAAAGAAAGAGAAACAGGCAACATACAACTGGCGAGGTAGGCGGAGGTCACTTAAGATGTTTCTTACATGCCACACTAATGAGTTTGACTTTTTTGCTGAAATAAGGAAATGAAATTATTAGGTTTGTATCTTAGAAAATATGAGTTTAATGCAGCTTTTGCAAACTTTTTCTTAAAGGACCAGATATCAATATTTTAGAATCATGTGCTGTGTTAGTTTGCTAAGTCTTCTCTGATAAAATGATCACAACTGGCTGGGCTCGGTGGCTCAGCCTGTAATTCCAGCATTTTGGAAGGCCGAGGTAAGTGGATTGCCTGAACCTGCGGGTTCGAGACCAGCCCAGGCAAATTGGTGAAACCTGGTCTCTATACTAAATAAAAAATTAGCTTGACGTGGTAGTGTGTGCCTGTAGTTCTACGTGGAAGGCTGAGGCGGAAGGACTGCCAGAGCCCAGCAGGTCGATGCTGGGGTGGCTGTGCCTGGGTGACAGAGTGAGACTCCAACCAAAAAAAAAAAAAAAAAAATGACCACAACCATAGTGGCTTAAAACTACCAAAATGTGTCCTCTCACAGTTCTGGAAACAGAATGCAAAATCAAGGCATTGATATGGCTGCACTCCCTAGGGGAAGATTATATTCCTTACATCTTCTAGACATTTCTTGGCTTCCTTGGCTTGTGGCCACATTACTCCAGTCTCTGCCTCCCTCTTCACATTGCCTTCTCTTTATGTGTCCTCTGTGTGTCTCATAAGGACACATGTCATTAAATTTAGGGCCCACCTGAGTTATCCAGGATGATTTCATCTCAAGATCGTAATTTAATTATATCTACAAAGACCTTTTTTCTAAATAAGGTAGCATTCTGAGGTCTCAGGTACTTGGAGGTGGACATATCTTTTGCGGGGGGCATCATCCAACCCACTACCAGGCCATAAGTTCTTTTCTTGAAATTCTTCAATTCTTCAGCCATAGCACCAAAGTAGCCATAGAAAATTCATAAATACATGTATTTATTTATTTATTTGTGTATTTATTTTGAGTTGGAATCTCACTCTGTTGCCCAGGCTGGAGATCAGTGGCACACTCACGGCCACCCCAGTGTCAACCTGCTGGGTTCCGGTGATCCTACTGCCTCAGCCTTCTAAATAGCCAGAACTACAGGTGCGCGCTACCACGCCCGGCTGATTTTTTATTTATTGTAGAGACAAGGACTCACCAAGTTGCCTGAACTGGTCTTGAACCCGCAGGCTCAGGCAATCCACTCACCTTGGCCTCCCACAGTGCTGGAATCAGAGGCTGAACCACCAAGCCTGGCCAATACATGTATTTCATTTAACTCTATGACCTGGGTTTTGCCCACAAGCCATAGTTAGCTGATTCCTGATGGCAGTGTAGAGGAAGAATAGAAAGAGCAAATAAAGGTAGTTATATAAGTTAGGAGGGAATCATTATGGGAGAGAAAGATTTGAATAAGACAATGGCAATAGAGGGGAAGGGGAAGAATTGAGAGCTAGTGAAAAGAATCAATAGGAATGAGTGATAGCCTACTGGGGAAGAAACATTCAAGTTCATTAGAGTTGGGAATTATTACATCATGTCATAGGTGAATACTTTTAGCCTTTCAAAAGAACAACTTGAGGCTTTACTACTTCCATTACTTAAAAGATATTACTTCGATCAAGGAAAGTATGTGTAACCCACATAGGCGAGTACTAAAAAATGAGCTCAAAAAGTGTTGACATTTTACTGAACAGCTAGAGCTACAGTGAATAAGATATTTTTAAGTCTGAGAAGACAATCATTAACCAGTTGGGTTATTTCTTTGAAGACATGAAACAGTACTAGGAAAGATGTTCTTTCTTATTAAAGACCATAGTGTATAAAAAGTTCCTCCCATCATGGAAAGAGCTGGATGGCTGGGTTTATTCATTGCAATTAACATGTATGTATCCACTAATAGCTTATAAAGTTCTGGTGTAACACATTATGCCATTTGATCCTCATAACATTTCTGAGGTAAGGGGGGAAAATATTATTATTATCCCTGAGGTGAAGAGAAGTTAAGGTCACACAGCTAGCAAACAACTGTGTGCAGATGCACATTTCGGTTTCCTGATTCTTGGGTTGTCTCCTTTGCACTGTCTCTGAAGTCGGATCAGAGAGTAGTGAATGTGTGGCCCTTGCAGCTGGGGTGGTCAGCACGACTGGGAAGATAAGGATGAGATTTATGAGGTCCTTAACTAAGCAACTGGGGTGGCCTTCCAGCTGTCCTTAGAGGGCAAGTGGCCAAAGAGAAAATGAAGTCTTGAGAGCAAAAACAGAACAGACCATGAGCAGGGATGATGAGAGGAACTGGACCAAGAGTGGTGGTATAATAATTATGGAGTGCAGAGATAAAGCAGCAGTGTTGTGAATGTTGTCCAGAGGAGTGGTGCCAAACACCAATGCAACAGTTACTTGCAGAGCTTGTGAACTACTTAGCTTCTCCAATTCCATGTAGAACTTAGACTTAGAACTGAGTCTTCTGATTCAGGCAGTCCAGGGTGGGGGCCATGAGGAACCACCTTCCCACCCTAGGAAATCTGATAATGTCCATCAGATAATGAGGAACCCCCTACCCACCCTAGGAAGTCTGATAATGTCCATCAGATAATCCAGAGGATAAAAGCAGCAAAAACTATCTAGAGAGTTTTTTGATGTTGTGGTAGCCAAGTGTAAAAATAATAATTCCTATTTTTACGAAACAGCAGAGGGAGTCTAGGCCTCTTTTAGAAAATAATTTAATGATATTTTTGACACCAGTCTTGTGCACAGTACCATGCTGGTTACTGGGAGTATAGAAGCGAGTAAGAAATTAAGACAGACTTGGTCCTTGTCCTCACAGAACTTACATTCTAGATGGAAGACTGATACTAAGTAACTATATAGTTATTATATAATAATAATAATTATTATACAATAGTATGAATGTGTTAAAAAAAAAAAAGAAACAGTGTCAGAACAGAAGACAGATAACAGGGGAGCCTGATTCAGTTTAGGGTGTCGGGCAGGGATCCCCTGAGGAAATGGCATACGATTCCAGATCTCAAGGATAAGCTGATACGCCAAGAAAATGAGGAGATGAAAAAATAGGTACCCCGGTAGAACATCAATTAACTGCTTCAAAAAATATTTATTGAGATCCTACAATTTGCCAAGTATTCTGAGGTTCTAGAATACAGCAGTAAACAAAATGAATAAAGTTCCTGCTCTCATGGAGTTTATAAGGCAAGGAAAATAATTTTTAATTTAATAAACAGGAAATCATCTGATAATAACAGTAGTAGATTTCAATTCTCCCAGATCAATGTATTGATTCAGTGCAATGCCAATCAATATCCCAGCAGGATTTTTTTAAACAGAATTGACAAACCAATTTTAAGTTTAAGGCTGGCTCACACCTGTAATTATAGCACTTTGGGATGCTGAGGCAGGAGGACTTCTTGAGCCAAGGAGTTTAAGACTAGCCTAGGCAACATAGACCTCATCTCTACCAAAAAAAAAGTTAGCTGAGCATTGGTGGCCCATGCTTACAGTCCTAGTTACTTGGGAGGCTGAGGCAGAAGGATTGCCAGAGTCCAGGAGGTCAAGGTTGCAGTGAGCCATGATCATGCCACTGCACTCCAGCCTGGGTGACAGAGTGCAATCGCAACTAAAAAAAAAAATTATATGGAAATACATAAAAAGAAAATTGTAAAGAAGAATAAAATTAGAAAACTTTCACTACCAAATGCCAAGACTTATTTTAAAGTGGTGGTTTAGACAATGTGGTATTAGCATAAAAATAGACAAATAGACCAATGGAACAGAATAGAGTTCTGAAATAAACTTGCCTTTGGTATATGACAAAGGTGCCACTGTACTTTAGTGGGAGAAAAGACAGTCTTTTCAAAAATAGGACCAGATCAATTGAATATTCATGTGGAAAATCAATACACGAAAATCAGTTCTTGTATAAATCAAAGTAATATCACTTCTAGATGATAACATGGAAGGATATCTTTGTTAACTGTGAACGTGGGGGAGACCAAGACTTCTTAAACTGGGCATTAACCAAGAAAAGAAATATTGATAAATCGAATATCATTAAAATTAAGAACTGCTGTTTTTCTTTCTTTTTTGAGTTGGAGTCTCACTCTGTTGCCCAGGCTAGAGTGCAGTGGCGGCTCCCGGCCACCGCAGCCTTGACCTGCTGGGCTCCGGCGATCCTTCCGCCTCAGACTTCCGAGTAGCCAGAATTACAGGTATGCGCTACCACGCCCGGCTGATTTTTTGATTTATTGTAGAGATGAGGTCTCGAATCCACGGGCTCACGCAATCCACTCACCTCAGCCTCCCAAAGGCACGCGATTACAGGCTGAGCCACTGAGCCCGGCTGGAACTGCTGTTTTTCAAGGGATCCCTTTAAGAGGGTGAAAAGGCAGGCCATGCTAAGAGAAGATATTTGCAGGCCATGCAGCTGACAAAAGATTCATGTTTGGAATATATAAAGAGTGCCTACAAATTCATAAGGAAAGGGGATAAGGAGGCAAAAATGGGGACAGGCATTTCACTTATGTTCCACCCCAAATGGTTACTGAGAGGACAAAAGACCAAAATGGAGTTGACATAGCCAAAGGGCAGCCATTTCACATTATTGCTTAGCTTTGTCATGTTTTTCTAGCAGTTCACTTTGTCTCCCTCTAATCATTAGCCAAGAATAGAACTGGTTTCTCAGAAATAGCTATTGATAATTGTCTTACAACCCTCCCTACCCACCCCCCAGCCTCCTTTGTACTGTTTACTTTTCTATTCCAAGTTTGTTTTTTAGCCACAAAGAGCCAGGATGCCCTAATTACATAAAGTAGCCCTTTGTGACCTATGTGACACAGACCCCATCACATAAAGCAGCCCTTCATGACCTATGTGACACAAACAGACCCCATCACCATGGCAACAGTTATGTGACTTACCCACCCATCTGCCTGCCATTCACAGTCCCTGTGCTTAACTTTCCCTTCATGATGACACAAAACATAAAATAGACTTACCACCTTAATAACCTGCCCTCACCGAGGGAAAGGTTTAAAAAGGTGGGGGAGGGATTGCTTTTGTTAGGTCATGTTTTTGTTTCCCTAAGCTTTGGCCCCCTCCTCTACCTTGGAGAGGTGAGGTGAGTCTCCTTCTTTCTCTCTCTAATCTACTTTCTTAATAAGCTACATTTTCCAATCTAATTTCTGTGCTGTTCTTTGCATCTTACCTGCTGCACTGGCTCAGCACACCGACCCACTGGCTTTAAAAATTCCCACAGACCTAACAGTTACATAAATGGTCAATAAAAATGTGAAAAGGTGCTCAGATGCCTCAGTAATAAGAGAAAGACAAATTAAAACCACAATGAGATACTACTTCACACCTATCAGAATGGTTGACATTAGAAAGTTAATGCTACCAAGAATTAACTAGGATGGGGAGCAATTTAAACTGACACCATCTCTTCAAAAACAGGCTTGGCAGTATCTGCTAAAACTGAAAATATTTGTATTATATGACCCAGAGATTCTGCTCCTAGTTATAAACTAAATAGAGATGAATTCATATGTGTTCTAAGAGATGTATTATATATGAATGATCATAGCAACACTATTTGCAATAGCCCTAAAATAGAAACAATCAAAATGTTCAACAGAAGAATAGTTCCTCAAATTTGTTATAGTCTTTTTTTTTTTTTTTTTGAGTTAGAGTCTCACTCTGTCGCCCAGGCTGGAGTGCAGTGGTACTGTAGCGACCTCCTGGGCTCTGGCGATCCTTCCGCCTCAGCCTTCCAAGTAGCTGGAACTACAGGCGCATGCCACCAAGCCCGGCTCATTTTTTGATTTATTGTAGAGACAAGGTCTTGCCAAATTGCCCAGGCTGGTCTCGAACCCCTGGGCTCAGGCAATCCTCTTGCCTCAGTCTCCCAAAGTGCTAGGATTACAGACCTGAGCCACCATGACCAGCTGGTATATTCTTAAAATGGAATACTAGACAGCAATGAAAGTCAACAAACCTACTATATGAAACAATCATAAACACAATACTGAGCAAAGGAAGTCAGTCACATAAGAGGACATATTGTATGAGTCAGTTTACATAGAGCTCAAGTAGAGGCAATATTAATCTATGGAAGTCACATTTGGAGGGAGATAATTATTTTATTTCTTGATTGGGGGATGGTAATACAAGTGTTCACTTTGTAAAAATTCAAGAAGCTGTATACTTATGATTTTTGTACTTTTCTGTATGTTTGTTATAACTCAATTAAGACATTTATGTAAGAATTGAGAAAGTCTAATCTCTTACTTTCTCTCCTTAGTGAGAAGACCTATTAAGAAAAATTAGTAGTAAAAATGATTAGTTAAATGTTTCTTTAAAAGTGTTTGAAATTTATCTTTTGTATTACATAATTTACTTCACATAAGTACTTTTATTCTAAATTTCCAGTTAGAGGATATTCAGGTATAATTGAGGAAAAACTTACTTGGTGTTAGTAGTCAGGGCAGGTGAAGCTGTGATGTGGAAACAACATTCTCCCCTCCTTTCTACTACCCATGCCCCTCACACTGCTCACTTCTTATAGTATAATCTGCAATGGGACTGGGAAACATAGTAAACCCTGTGCAGAGGAAGGGCAAACACATTTAGGGAACCTCCGGACATCTCCGACTATCTGGAACCCGAGAAGGACCACATGATCACTATACAGGTGCTCAGGAAGGAGCTGCCAAGGAATGGGAATTCTAGTAGAAAAGGTCACAAAATAGCCTCCTATTCAGGAATTCTACTGCATCCAAATATTTTTTAAAAGAAATATGGAAAAGAAATGGCCTTTCAGAATTTGAGAGAAAGAAGCTTTTGTGAGGGAGTTATTAATTAGAAGGAAAATTGAGATGGAGATTCTATTCCACTGGAGGAAGGAATATAGCAAGGTTAAATATTTGAAGCGGACTATGGAAAGTCAGTGAATTCATGAGATTTTGTACAAGTCATTGAGAATTTAAGGAGAGACAGACAAAATTGAGAGATGAAGCGGGCAAGACTATAAAAGATTTTGCATTCTTTTACCCTCAAGCATAAGGTAAGACAAGAACATAATACATATCTTACCAAAAAAAAGAGTTAAATTCTCACAGGAAAACCTCAAACTTTTACCCACTTCCCAACGTCCCTGGCAATGGAACCTGTACTTAATGGTGATTATATAATATAGAAAAACATGTGTAGGAAATTAGACTGATGTAAACAACACTTTCTGGAGTTGTTCAAAGTGGTGTTTCTGAGATCTTAGATTCACTTTGAGAGAAGACTAGGGAGAAGTGGGTAGGGTTTATACCAGAAAGAATGAGATCAGCAGGTGAAGAATGTGAGTTATTTTAAGATAGTGAATGTTAGGCCTTTCATTTGAAAGAGCTGCTGGGAATGAGGTATATCTGTTATTTCTTATGTTGACATTGGTCAAAGTTGCTGTAGACAGTGACATATCTGTGTTGTCCCACTACCTGATCAACTGACATAGCATCCTGGAAGGAAGCTTGCACTTAAAATGACAGGTGCTTATTTTTCTTCTGGTGCCCTGTGTAAAAGAGCAGGGGGCAGAGAAATTGTAGACTATTTCCCGTGTCCTTATTACCATCTAGAAGAGTTGAGAGCGAACCCAATGGAGCATGGATTCTTAAATGATCATAGTCAGAAGGTCTGTCTACTAACCTGGGACACTCACAGCAGACTATTACATAGGAGAAACAAACTTTCATCTCCCTAAATAACTGAATGAATGTTAGCTGTCTTTGTTTCAGCAGCCCAGCCTTATCCTGACACATTTTGTGTTCGGTCTCAGCTGTTCTAGGTAGTAATAAGGACGGAGGAAATATGCTTCATTCCCAGCAGCTCTCTTTTTAAAATTTTTTATTTTATTCTTTGTGGTGGGGTCTCACTCTTTTGCCCAGGTTGGAGTGCAGTGGCATGATCATAGCTCGCTGCAGCTTTGAACTCCTGGGCTTGGTGATCTTACTGCCTCAGCCTCCTGAGTAGCTGGTACTACAGGTGTGTGCCACCCACACCCAGCTAATTTTTAAATTTTTTTTTGTAGAGACAAAGTCTCGCTATGTTGCTTAGGCTGGTCTTGAACTCCTGAGCTCAAGCAGTTCTCCCACTTTGGCCTCCCAAAGTGCTGGGATTACAAGTGTGAGACACTTCACCCAGTCCCCAGCAGCTCTCTTAAATGAAAGAATCACAGGAGGGGGCGTAAATGAAGTAAATAGACCTGGATAACTACAAAGTACCATATTAACTCAAAGTAGACTGATAAGTTTAAGGGCATATATTGTAATACCTAAAGCAATTACTTAAAAATTTTTAGAGTTAAAAAGCTAACAGATAAATTAAAACAAAAATGTAAAACTATTCAAGTTATCTGAAGACAGGAAAGAGAGAAGAGAGAAACAAAAAACTTAGATGACAAACAAAAAAATTAATAAAATACTAAACTTGAATCCAGCCATCTCAATAATTACATTAAATATAAATAGACTAAACACACCAATGAGGAAACAAAGATTAAGATAATAAGTTGAAAAGTAGACCTAACCATCTGCTGACCACAAGAAAGTACTTTAAATATTAAGATGCACTTTAAATATAAATATACAAATAAGATTAAAATATCTACATTAGTGGATTAGAGTCCAAAAATAGAAGCACACATATATGGCCAGTTGATTTCCAACAAAGTTGTAATTTAATTGGGTAAGGAATATCAACAAACACTACTGAACAGACTGGAAATCTAAAAAAAAGAACCTCATTTAATAGGTAAAACTAACTTAAGTGTATGATCAGTATAAAGATAAAAAGGTAAAACTGTAGGTCAGGTGCTGTGACTTACATCTGTAATCCTAGTACTTTGGGAGGCCAAGGTAAGAGGATTGCCTGAGCTCAGGAATTTGAGACCAGCCTAGGCAACCCAGTGAGACCTCATCTCTACAAAAACCAAAACCAAACCAACAAATCTAAAGAAATAAAAACTGTAAAATTATCAGAAAATAAAATAGGGGCCGGGTGTGGTGGATCGAGCC
The DNA here is from genome assembly GCF_000164805.1 of Carlito syrichta. NCBI lineage: Eukaryota > Metazoa > Chordata > Mammalia > Primates > Tarsiidae > Carlito > Carlito syrichta. The sequence continues at coordinate 304,755 of NW_007254018.1, read as the reverse complement.
TGTAATTCCAGCACTTTGGGAGGCTGAGGCGAGAGGACTGCATGAGCCCGTGGGTTCAAGACCAGACTGGGCAACATGGTGAGACCACATCTCTACAAATAAATCAGAAAATTAGCTGGATGTGATAGTGTGTGCTTGTAGTTCTGGCTACTTGGAAGGCTGAGGTGGAAGGATTTCCTGAGCCCAGCAGGTTGACGCTGGGGTGACCATGAGAATGACACTGCACTCTAGCCTAGGCAGTGGAGTGAGACTCCAACTCAAAAAAAAAGAAAAGAAAAGAAAATAGGAGAAAAGCTTTGCCAACTTGATAAGACAGAGATTTCATGCTTTCTCAAAAAGCATGAATCATGAAAAAAAAATTATGAATTGGGCTTCATAAAAATGAAATCTTTTCTTTTTGAAAGACACTATTAAGAAAATGAAAAGGCAAGCCACAGTATGGGAGAAAATATTATTCATTATATATCTGACAAAGGACTGATTGTTATTTGTAATAGATAAAGACCTTACTCAACAATAAGACAACTCAATAACATTTTTATAAAAGATAGCTTGAGTCCATAAAAAGATGCTCAACTTTATTAGTTATCAAAAAATGCAAAGTAAGTTAAAACCATAAAAAGATACTATTACAAGTATTAGAAATGGTAAAATGAAAAAGACTGCTGATAACAAATGTTTACAAGGCAGAAGATTTACTGGGACTCATATACAACTGGTGGGAATGTTAGATGGTACCACCTCTTTGGAAACTAATCTGGACCTTTCTTAAAAAGGTAAGCACACACCTATCATCCAATCTATTCTAGATATACACCCAAGAGAAACAGAAGCCTATGACCACATAAAAACTTTTTGACAAATGTTCATAGCAGCTTTATTCACTATAACCCCAAACTGGAAACAAACCCAAATGCCTATCAACTGGTGAAAGGACTAAAAGTAGTATATTCATACATGGAAAATACCATTCGCCAGTATTACTGAGTCACATTGAACAATGTTCAGCAAAAGGAATGAACTACTGATATGCAAAACAATAGGGATGAAGCTGAAAATCATTAGGCCAAGTGAAAGAAACCAGGCACAAAAGGAGTATGTGATGTATGATTCTGTTTATATAAAATATAAACCCACCCTAGAGTGACAAAAAACAGATCAGTGGTTGCCTGGGGCCAAAGCAGATGGAGCAATTGACTATAGAGGAAATGAAGAATTTGGGGGGTTCTGGAAATGTTCTTTATTTTTTATTAAAGAGGTGATTTCACAGATATATACAACTGTCATAACTCATTGGATTGTATCTTTTAAATAGATGCAGCTTATTGCACATAAATCATTTGTCAATAGATTTTAGTAAGAAAAAATATGAAGGCCTTTTTATATCTTTCTTCATAGCTGAAATCTATTTCTTACTCAGTAACAACCCTAATTTAGTGGTCCTGGTTCTGACTTCTGAAAGCATGCCTATAAAAGCATGAATAAAGAATATTTATTCCACTACAAGAGTCCCTCAAATATTTGAAAAAAGCCAGTTATTTCCTCTTAAACTTTTATTCTCCATATGATATGCTACGTTTCCCCAACCCCCAGTCTGTTTCTTTAGATATTCTTTAATTCTTAGATTCTTTAATCTTTCTATCTTCTCATCATTGAACTTTATTTTGTGAACATTCTTTACCAAATGAATCATCTACAACTAAATGCAGGTTAGGTATAGTGGCTCATACTTCTAATCCCAGCACTTTGGGAAGCTGAAGCAAAAGGATTGTCTGAGCCCGAGAGTTCGAGACCAGCCTAGGCAACATGGTGAGACCTCATCTCTACCATAAAATTTTAAAAATATATATTAGCTGGGTGTGGTGGTGCATGCCTATATTTTCAGCTACTTGGAAGGTTAAGGTGGAAGGATGCCTGAACCCAGCAGGTCAAGGCTGCTGTAGCTTTGATCATGCCACTGCACTCCAACCTGAGCTAAAGAGCCAGATTTCTACTCAAAAGAAAAACAACAACGCAATAATCCAAGTGTAGTCTGCTAAGTCTTGTTCAAGGGAGATAGTATAATTTGTAGAAAGATCAGGAAATCAGGTATATGAAAATCTGAGTTATCTGACTCTGTCAATGATTAATTTTTTGACATTAAGCACATCAATCACTCAGTATAACGAGGGAGTCAGGATTATTTATTTGATTTTACTCATTTTTAGCATTCAGAAATGAAAGTATAGGTAAGAAACTTCTGAGAAATTTTCTCAATCAGAAAGTATAAATCAATGGAGACATTCTGTTTACAAGTCACTGAGGTTTAAAGATATTTATTTTTTGGTATGATTTGAAAAGCCTTGTTTAGCTTTGTATCAGATTTGTATTTGGATGGGGTAGATGTTTTTCCATTTGCACGTGTATCAATAAGGATAGATATAACACTCGATTTTAGCCAAAAGGTGAAGAAGCGATTCAGTCATGTGCTCTAGACCATGCAGGACTGCGACTTGCTATGTAATCTCCATGAGTTGGAAAAATTCAAAACATATGGCAGTTCAGTTGTTAGGTTGGGGGAATTAAATTATTCAAACATTTCAGAGATGTTTAGAGAATGTTTTGCTATATATATTTTTTATGCAGTTTGTATATATGAATATGTTGGGAAAGTTGCCACTTGGAAGTTGAAAGAAGAAAATCTTGATGCTTTAAATCTACACTGGATAACAGTAGATATTACAAATAAAATGGGAATTTGTTCCAAACCAGATATTTACAAACTACACTTTTCCTAATTGTAACATTTAAACAACAACAAAGATCAGTGTCAGCTGCTGTTTAAAGGACATAGTATGGTTTGTAGAAAGAGCTGGAGATCAGATATAGGGATATTCAGGTAAAATTAGATAACAAATATTCATGTCAGGGATATTTCCTGATTTGGGAGAAATTTCAGCTAAATCATGTGAATGGCACTTTTGTCCAGGAAAAAAAAATGTTTAAACTGTCCAGTATTATAGCTTATAGCCTACAAAAATATTTAGTCAACACTTCTCCCAAATGACTTGTGATACCAAGCATCCTGCTGAAAAAAGAAGTTTCCTTCTGGCTATTTGCTCATTTCTACACATGTGGATGGAATCGACAGTGTGAACACATGTCGTGGAGTTTGGCAGGACTTCTTTTTAGAGTTCGTGCTCTAATTTTTTTTCTAGGATAGCAAATTTTAAGTTTTCTGTTAATTAGGAAACACATACAATAGGTGAATAAAGTTCCTAATGTTCTATGACACTTTACAGTTTGGTAGCTCTTTTTTCCCACAGGCATCTGAAAATCTTCTAACAATACACATGAACTCATTTCACTTTTCATATTAAACTCTGTGTTATGTTACTTACTGTTTTCTGGGCTTTTCTCAGTGGGGTTTAAAGTTCCACTTCGTCTCTATGCATTTTCTCAAATCCTCAGCCTTCACCTTCTGTGTTGTGTTCCTGGCCGGGACTAGTCTTAACCCACACTACTCTATTTACTAGTGGAAGGACAGTGTTCTTTCTGCTTAAATATACAATCTATTCTTCATTCACTTGGTTCCACTCCATTCTTCACCTGTCCCATAACATACATACAGTGCATCTACTCTCTTACTCACTCACTCAGGAAGGCAAATGTCCCATTTATATGAATCCTCAGAAGTGTTCTCCCACCCATTACGTGAGCAAATGCTTTTAAACTGCAGAGTGCTGTCTGCATGTTGTGGCACTGATGTTTCAGAGGCCACCAATCTGTGTTGGACAAAGCAAGATAACAATGTAGCTAACTCTTTCCCCATCAAAGAGGTGAAAGGTGATTACTCTGAGACTCATGCTCCCAGCTGTTTGAATCCTACCTTCTCTGACACTCGCCTCCCAAGAGTCCCTCCTGTATCCCACAATTAGGGGCAGGGGCCTGATAAGCTCTCCTGGCTTTAGCAATCAGACTTATTAGTAGCATACGCTTTCCATAAACCAAACTTACCTTCCTGCCTCACTTCACAGCTCCCATTTCAAGAGCTGCCCCTGCAAACGGTGAGAGTTCTGCTTGCATCACTGCCTTTGTCCTGGTGATGTGTTATTGAGTTAGCTGATCTTACCCAAGGCAGGACCTCTGACTCTGGAAGGCGCTTGTGGGCCAGGCCCAGAGAATGTCTGTGAGTATGACTTAGCTGCCTCTCCTCCACATCCTGGTCACTGTGGCTTCTCTGGCCCCTCCCTAGATGTGAAAGCATCTCCCTCAGGATGCCTAGCACTGGGGCTGAGGGGGACCTAACCTCAGCTACTTTTATTTCTTGTGCACTTCAAATGCCCACTCTCCCTGCAGAGAGCTAGCTCATGTTCTCAGAACTGGTGGAAGCTATAAGCAGTGGCACTTTCTAGAGAACACCTTCCCTTCTCTGGTGATTATTGGTGGTGAAAACAAGATCTGTTTCCCTTTGTGATCGCTTCAGATTTGGGCAGACATGGATACAGCGCTACCATCTAGGATAGCAACTAGGTGAACAAAGCTCAGGGCAGAGGAAGCTCTGTGTTCTTTTCTTCTTTTTTTTAAAATTTTTATTATAAAGATGTGGGGTACAATTCAGGGTTAGGTGTATATAAACATTGATCATGCAGGTACCCTTGTTGATGAAGTATGCCCCTCCCTCCCCTAGCAGTTTTCCTCAACTGCCAATCCCACCCCCTTTCCCTAACAGTTTCCCATTACTGCCAAATGCTTTCTTATAGTATTATAATTGTTCAAGGTCCGCTCATGAGTAAGAACATATGATACTCTGTTCTTTGTTTCTGTGATAGATCACTGAGCATGATCGACTCAAAATCCATCCAAGTTGCTGCAAAGTCCATTTGTTTGTCCTTCTTTATAGCTGCATGATATTCCATTGTGAATATGTACCATTGTTTTTTAAATACAATTCAGCTTCAATGGGCAGCATTGTTGGTTCCACATTTTACTATTGTGAATAGAGCTGCAACAAACATACTTGTGTAGGTGTCTTTTTTGTAGAATAGTTTGAGTTCCTCCAGGTATATTCCCAATAGGGGGATTGCTGGGTCATATGGAAGGTCAAT
>NW_007254018.1:296508-299648 GCF_000164805.1 Carlito syrichta | reverse complement strand
TTCAAGAAATAAAAGGTCCCATAAACAAATGGAATGACATTCCATGCCCATGGATCAGAAGAATCAATATTGTCAACATGTCCATCCTACTCACCCCCCCCCCCCACAGTTTCCCACTACTGCCAATTGCTTTCTTATAGCATTATACTTTGATAAAGCCTCCAACAACCACCGGGGAGAGGAGAACCTATTTAGTAAATGGTGCTGAGAAAATTGGCTGATCACATGCCGAAGATTGAAACAGGACCCCTACCTATCACCATACACAAAAATTAACTCTAAATGGATCAAAGACCTAAACGCAAAACCTCAAACTATAAGAATTTTAGAAAGGGCAGGAGACACCCTTATGGAAATTGGAACTGGGAACCAATACCTATTCAGAACCCTAAAGGCCAATACCTTAGGAAATAAGATAGACAAGTAAAGAGCTTCTGCAAAGCAAAAGAAACCATCAAGAGAGCAGGGAGACAGCCCACAGAATGGGAAAAAATATTTGCCAACTGTATATCTAACAAAGGCCTGACATCTAGGATCTACAAGGAACTCAAATGTACCAGAAGGAAAGGAAGATCTGTGTTCTTGCTACAGCTTTCTGGAATGGAGTCTTGGCCTTGCTAAACTGGGACGGAGGAATCTTGCATCAAACACCACAGACTCTTGCCTTTTTAACCTATTTTCTGTTGTTGCTGTTGGATCAGGGTTTCACTGTTGCACAGGCTGGAGTGCAGTGGTAGTAGGGTCACCTTGACCTCCAAGGCTCAGATGATTCTCCCACCTCAGCCTCTCAAGTAGTTGGAATTACAGGTGTGCACCACCACGCCTGGCTAATTTTAAAAAATGTTTTGTAGAGACGAGGTCTTGCTATGTTGCCTAGGTTGATCTCAAACTCCTGGCCTTCTCTTACCTCAGCCTCTCAAAGTGCTGAGATTACAAGTGTGAGCCACCGCATCTGGCCTTAACCTATTTTTAATAGATTTTCTTTGAAGAGATTTTCTTCTTGTGCCGTAGTCCTAGGATCATTTCCAGATGGTATGAATAATTGTTTTTCTATAATTTTCACCAGTGTCACCGGAAGGTGAGTCAGTGGAGCTCCTTATGCTGTCATGCCAGAAGTTGATCTGGATGACTTCACATTTCAAATTTAGTTATGTTATTTAATTTGGAGGATAGGTTATAACTTTGGTGCATTGGTTATAAAATTAAATCTTTAGGATTAAAAATATCGCAATATTACCAAACACCAAGGCAATCCCTTTCAAAATGGAATTTTTAGTAACTCCATCACCATCCTGATATTTCTTTTTATTTTATTTTATTTTTTGAGTTGGAGTCTCACTCTGTCACCCAGGCTGGATTGCAGTAGCACGCTCATGGTCACTGCAGCCTCGACCTGCTGGTCTCAGGTGATCCTTCCACCTCAGCCTTCCAAGTAGCTGGGACTACAGGTGTGTGCCACCACGCCTGGCTAATTTCTTGATTTATTGTAGAGATGAGGTCTTGCCAAGTTGCCAGGTTGTTCTCGAACTCATGGGCTCAGGCAATCCTCTCACCTTAACCTCCCAAAGTGCTGGGATTATAGGTATGAGCCACTGTGCCTGGTCTTGATGTTTCTTTTTTAAAATGTCTTTGGGCCGGATGTGGGGGCTCAAGCCTATAATCCCGGCACTGTGAGAGGCCAAGGCGAGAGGATCGCCTGAGTCCACAGGTTCGAGGCCAGCTTGGGCAACTTGGTGAGACCTCGTCTCTACAAAAAATTTTTTTAAAAAGTCTTTGTCATTTTTTGTTAGGTTATTTTAAGGGAAAATAAGGTTCTATAGAATCTTCCTTGCATTCTTGAATAAATGAGTGAATCAGTTAATCAGTGAATGAATGAGTGGTTTTGTTTATGAGCATGGTGACCATTTACTACTTTGTGTTTGACAGTGAGTCCTTTTGTATCAGCCTGTTGCTGGATCTCATAATTCTATCACTCAAATACTGTCTTAGTTCAGGATGTTGTAATACATTACCACAGGCAGGGTGGTTTAAACAACAAACATTTATTTCTCACAATTCTGAAAGCTGGGAAATCCAAAATCACAGTGCAGGCAGATCTAGTATCTGGTAAAGGCCTGCTTCCTGGCTTGCAGATGGTGTCTTTTTATTTATATCCTCACATGACAGAAAATGAGCAAGCTAGCTCTCTGGTTTCTCACAAGGGCACTAATCCTACTCATGAAGGCTCCACTCTTATCATGAGGAATTATCTGGACATGACTGTTTTCCTCTATCCTGGCTTCTTTCTGCCCCTCCTCCCTGGGGGCCTCTGGCCAAGGCTGGTCTCCGAAGTTTAGGTATATTCCCACTAATGAGACACGGGATGCAGGTGATCAAACTAAAGGATATTCATATTTCCAGTAATATCGTGGGATGCTGGTGATCAAGCAGAGCTGAAAGCAATGCTGACGTCACTCTTAATGTAATTGCAAACACCGTATAGCGATTTGAATCATTAACTTGCTTGAGTATAAAACTGCTTGCTGTAGTGTCCCCAAGGCCTCCATCGGTGCCTCCGGCAAGTTCCGATAAGCCATGTCTTTCCCTGCTGGACCTCAGGGTGACTTCTTTGAAATGGGTAAAGAACCCTCCGCCAAGTTCTCTCAGCTTTGGGGTTCCCGGGTTCCAAGGAAGAAGGAAGCCCCAGGCTGAGGCCTGGCTGACTTTGATGAGCAGGGTTGGCTGGGTCTGTGCTTGGTGGTAGAGAAGCAGCTGGGTTGGGGAAGAGGGGTCCCTGGGGCGACCTTTGAAACCCTGGGTTAAGAGCTTTGGCTAATGAGAACAGAGACGATGTCCAACCTGCGAGTGAGTTATCCAAAACCAACGATAAGTTTTTGGAGAAGAGAGGAGAGGCCGGGAGGCATTGGGGGTCGGGGCGGTCCATAGCTTGGAGTTCGGCTTGGCCAGGCCAGGGTCCTCTGAGGGGCTGGTGAGTCGGCACTCGGCCAGACGGTGGGGAACGGGTGGGCGCCCGGGAGGAGCGTGGGCCCGGGGCTCGGACGGAACGTGGGGAACAGAAGCCGGGCACCCGGGGGGAACGTGGGGAACGGGGACCGGACGCCCGCAGGGAAGGTGGGGAGTAGGGCCCGGACGCCGGGGGC
>NW_007254018.1:292142-296179 GCF_000164805.1 Carlito syrichta | reverse complement strand
CTTCCGGCCTCGTGTGTTTGTGGTCAGGGTTGTGTCGCCTTCGCGGGCACGAGCTGGGCGTGCTGGCGCATCTGTCTGAGCCACTGTGATTTTCGTAGGCGGGAGGACCGGGGTCCGGACTGGGTGACCGAGGCGGGCGGGCCGGGTCGAGGGGGGTGACGGAGGCAAGAGAACCCGGGGTCCAGGCTGGGTGACCGAGGCGGCAGGACCCGGGGTCGCGGGTAGGGGACCGAGGCGGGAGGACCCGGCGTCGAGGGTGGGTGACCGAGGCAAGAGAGCCCGGGGTCCGGGGTAGGTGACCGAGGCGGGAGGACCCGGGGTCCGGGGTGGGGGACTGGGCCCGTGAGGGGCACGAGCCCGGCTGCCGCCTGGGAATCAGGACCGTCCCCAGGAAATCCGAAGGGATGTTTTTGTTTCAGGTCCGGATTCGGTTCCCGGCGGGCCCTTCTGACCCTGTGACTGCCTGGGAATACGATCTGGGGTGAGGTGATTTGTTCCCGTGTTTGTTCTCTTACTTTGTCACATTCTCTGCAGTCATGGTCGGTTATTCCAGTAATGTTGGTCGCGGCATCTTGACTGACTAACGATTTCTAGCTAATCAGTATTTTATTTCTGGACTTTTGAAACAAGGAGCATATTTCTGAGAGTAAAAGTTGTAAGAAATAAGCAGGGATTATAGAAAATATTAAAATGCTAAGTTTGTCATTAATATATTTAAGGAAGGTGCAGGTTCGTACCACAGGTGACAAGTTATGTAGTCACAAAAATAGTTTAAGTATTTTAACGGTGATTAGGGCAGAGCAGACACTTAAAATAAAACTACCTGGGATGGAGGTGTGTCTCACTGTATTGCCCAGGCTGGTCCTGAACTCCTGGCTTCAAGCTATCCCTGCCTCCTTGGCCTCCCAAAGTGCTGAGATCACAGGCTTGAGCCACCGTGCTGGCCTAGGATGATATTATTTATTGTGTTTGGCAATATAATTTTGAACCACATACTGAAACTAAAACTTTGTAATCTAACGTGGACACTTAGAAAATTGGAATCTAAACCTAGAATTTAAATCAAATTAGTTTAAAAAATCCTGAGAGGCCTCTTTTAGGAGCTTTTTCTCAGTTGGGGGTCCCACTCTGTTACCTAGACTCAACCTGGGCTCAGATGATGCTTCCACTCTGACATGTGGAATCCTCCGCACATAAGGGAGGATTCAAAATTGGAGAGGTGGAAAAAAGAAAAAGAAAAGAAACAAAATTGGAGAGGTGGAATCTGACTTGGTAATGTGTATTTCTCCACTAGATGGGGCCAATAAAGTTTCTTTGGCTGTAGTTTCTATTCTGAGAACAGATTTGCAATGTATTAACTATTCCAGAAATAGAAATGTGATTTGTTTTATGATTTTTATACCTGATTTCATATTTTGTCATACAGAATGTTCTATCATGTTTCAGAATTTAGAAACAAATTGGGATGTACTATGTGCAAGGAGAAGTCATTGCAATGTGAAGGGAGCAAGTATGTGTCTACAGAAATGGTTTCCTGTCACATTCTAGTCTTTGTTCAGTCCTAGATTTTTGTTATATTCCCAGGAGGCCAATGCTGACCATTTTTATCTTTTACATTTCAATAGCATCTCTGAATACAAAAATTATCTTTTTAAAAAGAATATAAGCATATATGTAGTATATATCATATAATATGAATGTAAATATATGTTAAATTTGTAAATTTTTAAATTCAAAAACGTTTATTAAACACATGAAAAAATAAATATTACTGTAATGATTCCCATGTACCTATTACATAGCTTTAGCAATTATCAACTCATAGCCAATACTGTTTCATCAATATTCCTTTACCTCTTCCCCTTTCTTTTGAAACAAATCTTTGCATACGTACATAGTATATTGTTAGAGGTGCACACATTCAAAACAAATGTACTATTCTAACTAAAAAATAACGGTATGAACAAAGTATTAAGAGCCCCAAAGGAGTGATTAATTCTGCCTTGGGGAAGAGGACAAATTCAGAGAAATCTTTAAAGATGAAATGACATTGGAGCTATACCTTGAAGGATGGTTAGGAATTTGCCAGGTGGAGAACAGAAGAAAACACATTCTAAGCATTGGCATGGTATGAAGATGGGGTGAAAGTGGGAAAATACATGAATGAATGGAGAACAGAATAATGTATTTGAATATTAAGGCAAATATGCATATTTTTTAAGGAGGTTGCAGGAGATGAAGCTGCAAGGATAGTCTGTGATTATATTTTATGGGAGATTGAGAAATTAGTGATTATAGTTTACCTGCCCAGAAATGTTTTTCTACATCTTTGTAATTAAAACTACTTTTTCTGTGTTTTGTAGATTTCTAAGTCAAGTTTTCAACAATGCTAAAATCAAATGACTGCTCATTTTCTTTGGATAATTTGTTTTTCAACAAACCAGATGAAGTTGAAAAGTAAGTCTGCCTTAAAGATTGATAGCATAGGGTTTGGTTTTTTAATTTAGGGGAATTTTCTCTTTGGTAAATATACAAATAAAAATGAGGGATTAACAGAATGATGTTTTAGCTATATATCTGGTGTACATGGAATTCAGATATAAAGAAGTACCAGAAGTTTAACATGTTAAGTTTTATTTTAAAAATAGAATAAGCTGGGCACGGTGGCTCAAGCCTGTAATCCCAGTACTTTGGAAGGCCAAGGTGAGAGGATTGGCTGAGCCTAGGGATTCGAGAACAGCTTGGGCAACTTGGTGAGACCTCATCTCTACAATAAATAAAAAAACTAACCAGGCATGGTAGCATACACCTGTAGTTCTGGCTACTTGAAAGGCTGAGGCGGAAGGATTACCTGAGCCCAGCAGGTCGATGCTGGGTGGACACTAGGGTGACTATGAGTGTGCCACTGCACTCTAGCTTGGGTGACGGAGTGAGACTCCAACTCAAAAAAAAAAAAAAAGAAAAGAAAAGAAAAGAAAGTGGCACCCACAGACTTGCTTAACATAAGGTTGCCTGCCACAAACCTTCAATGTATAGGTACAGTATCTTGGAAGTACAATAAAGCAAAGCACAATAAAACAAGCTGTGCCTGCGTGTGGTAAGACATAAAATTAGCTGGGTGTGGTAGTGTGCGCCTGTATTTCCAGCTACTTGGGAGGCTGAGGCGGAAGGATCGCCTGAGCCCAGCAGGTCGACACTGGGTGGACACTATGGTGACTATGAGTGTGCCAGTACACTCCAGTCTGGGCAACGGAGTGAGACTCTAACTCAAAAACAACAACAATAAAAAGAATAGAAATTTTGCCTATTTTGGCTTTCATTTATTTGCATTTCTAGTCTGTCCAAATTACTTTTGGACATGGTAGGAACTAGAAATAGTGGTCAAAGACTAACCCAGGACAAGGAGTGATGGCACCTTTTGGAAAAAGAATGGTCTCTGTGGCAAAGGCCAGGTATGATAGGCAAGTTCAGTGCTAGCAGGAAGGAGAGGTGGAAATAAAGATGCGAGACCAAAGGAAACAATAGAGAGTAGATAGTCCATTAAATACTGGCTTTTATTTTTTATTATTTTTGGAAGGCTGAGGCGGAAGTTTCGCCGGAGCCCAGCAGGCCGAGGTTGCAGTGGCCGGGAGCGGCCACTGCACTCTAGTCTGGGTGACAGAGTGAGACTCCAACTCAAAAATGAATAAGTAAATAAATAAATAAATAAATAAAAATATGTAGACTTTTCCCATTCAAATTTAATATATTCCAAAGCATTAGAATGACAGCATCAGGAAACTTTTGGTTTCAAGCAACAGAAATTCAGCTCAAACAAAGAAAATGGTGGTTTCCTGTAAGGGCCAGGGGGTCATTCTTCCAGAAAGGAAGAATGGAGCCCTTGAGGTGGCAGAAGGGGAGCTGGCCTGGGGTTGACAGACTCTGGGGGCTGAAGTCTGGCCAGGACTGATTCCATCTTGCACTGTGACATTCTTCAGTGGTGTGGTTTCACACTTTTAAAGACAAAGATGGCCTTTCTCCATTGAGAAAGGTAGCTG
>NW_007254018.1:269456-292122 GCF_000164805.1 Carlito syrichta | reverse complement strand
AGTGGCCGGGAGCGGCCACTGCACTCTAGTCTGGGCGACAGAGTGAGACTCCAACTCAAAAAAATTAAAAATAATTTTAAAAATTTAAAATTTAAAAATTTTTAAAAATTTTAAAAATTTAAAAATTAAAAAAAATAAATTCTCTTTATCAGGTTGGAAATTCTCCTCTTCTTAATTTTTATTTTAAAGATGTGGGGAACAGTTCAGGGTTAGGTACAAATGGTCATTGTACAGGTAAAGTTTGGGCCTCACTTTGGTCCCCATGTCACCTTGTTTGAGATCAGGTACTCTTATTGATGAAGTGTTCCCCTCCCTTCCCCGACTCCCTCCCCTAGCAGTTTCCCACCTCTGCCAATCCCTTTCTTATAGTATTATGATAATTGTTCAGGGTTTGCTTATGAGTGAGAAAAATACTGTCTTTTGTGAATTTTTACATGGGAATTGCTCTCAGTTTTAAATTTTCTATTATCCTATTTTAATTACACATATCTATTGCCTCATTTATTCAAATGTTGATTGAAAGCTGAAAGGGATATAAAAGAATGAAATAGACTTTTCCTTCAAAAAAAAAAATCTAATTGAGATTAAACATACGCATACAAATGGAAAGGCATTAGCAAATAATGTGACCATGTAAATCATCATCTAGACTGAGACACTTTTGTTTTTTGAGTTGGAGTCTCACTCTGTCACCCAGGCTGGAAAGCAGTAGGATGATCATGGCTCACTGCAGCCTCAAACTCCTTGGCTCAAGGAATCCTTCCACCTCAGCCTCCTGGGTAGCTAGGACTATAGTTATATACCACTGTGCTGGCTTATTGTTTTAAAATTTTTTGTATAGACGAGGTCTTGCTGTGTTGCCCAGGCCGGTCTTGAACTCCTGGGCTCAAGCAGTCCTTGCACTTTGGCCTCCCAAAGTGCTGGGATTACAGGCATGAGCCACCATGCCTAGCCTAGACTGGAACTCTTCTGAGAGTGAAAGAGTACATCCAACCGGGGCAACCTGTGTTAATCAGGACTGGCCTATGCAGATTTTGGAACATATGATCATCCTTCTAACAATACAAAGTCAAAAATACATGAGAGAATGATAAGCATATGTTCATTCAATGAAATGTCAGATTTGGAAGGAAGGTCTTCCTGGGCTACATGATCAGGTCTGGCTTTATGTTAGAAGGGGGAGATTTCAGGAGGTTTGAAAGATTTGATAATTCCTATAGGCAGAGAGGAAGTAGGCATTATATATATATATATATATATATATATATATATATATATATATATATATATATTTCTTTCTTTCTTTCTTTCTTTTTTTTTTGAGTTGGAGTCTCACTCTTGTCGCCCAGGCTGGAATGAAATGGCACACTCACAGCCACCATAACCTCGACCTGTGGGTTTAGGCAATCCTTCTGACTTAGCCTTCCAAGTAACGAACTACAGACGCACACCACAACGCCCGACTAATTTTTGTGATTTATTGTAGAGATGAAGTCTCACCAAGTTGCCCAGGCTGGTCTTGAACCCCTGGGCTCAGTCAATCCTGTTGCCCTCGCCTCCCAAAGTGCTAGGATTATAGGCTGAGCCACCACACCCGGCCAGAAAGTAGGCATTTGAAGACAAAGTGTTAAAGAGGAAGAGCACAATTCATGGCACTTTTAAAAGATAGTGTGTAGAGATGTTTCCTGGAGTAGGCGATTTATAAAGGAGACACATTGGGACATAAAATGTTTATTTGTTTGTTTGTTTGTTTTTGAGTTGGAGTCTCACTCGGTTGCCCAGACTAGAGTGCAGCGGCCGCTCCTGGCTACCGCAGCCTCGCCTGCTGTGCTCCGGCGATCCTTCCGCCTCAGTCATCCGAGTAGCCGGAATTACAGGCATGCACTACCACGCCCGGCTGATTTTCTGATTTATTGTAGAGATGAGGTCTTGCTGCCCAGGCGGGTCTCGAACCCGTGGGCTCAGGCAATCCACTCACCTCAGCCTCCCAACGGCATCGGATTACAGGCTGAGCAACCGGGCCCGGCGGGACATAAAGTTTAAAAAAAGTAGCCCAGTGCGATGGCTCAAGCCTATAATCTCAGCATTTTGGGAGGCCCAACGTGAGAGGATTGCCTGAGCCCAGGGGTTTGAGACCAGCCTGGGCAACTTGGTGAGACCTTGACTCTACAATAAATAAAAAAATCAGCTGGGCGTGGTGGCACACACCTGTAGCTACTTGGAAGGCAACTTGGAAGTAGCTTCCAAGTACTTGGAAGGTTGAGGTGAAAGGATCTCCTGAGTCCAGCAGGTTGAGGCTGCAGTGGTCATGAGCATGCCATGGGAGACAGAGTGAGACTCCAACTCAAAAAAAAAAAAAAAAAAAAGTAAATTGAGGGTAGATTGTGGTGAGCATTAAATGCTCAAATACGGATCTTGGAAGTAACTCACAATGGGTTGAAAGCCTTGGAATTAAATCAAACATTTATTGAATAATATACCTAATTAAGCACTGTACAAAATTCTCCTGATATAAATAGAAATAAAAGCGAAACCCCTTAAATGCTTATAATCTAGAGGGAGTATTAAGTATCTATCATATATTATATCATAGCTATCTATCTATTTTTTTTTTTTTTTTTTTTTTTAGTTGGAGGTCTCACCCTGTAACCCACTGCTTACCTCAGCCTCAACCTCCTGGCATCAGGTGATCCTTGCACCTCTGCCTCCTGAGTAGCTGGGACTATGGATGCGTGCCACCACACCTGGCTAATTTAAAAAACTTTTTTGTAGAGACAAGGCCTTGCTTTGTTGCCTAGGCTGGCCTTGAACTTACGGGCTCATGCAGTCCTCTTGTCTTAGCCTCCCAAAGTGTTGGTATTACAGGCGTGAGCCACTGCTCCCAGCCTGTCTGTCTTCTATCTATCAACGTATACTCACAACATAAGGTAGACTATAATAAATATGATAGATTCAATATGTAAGAAGAGGGAAGGGAGAAAATTTGGGGGCACCTGGGAAAATTTCTTGGAGAAGGTAGGATTTGAACTGGGCTTTGAATGAATATAAACTCTAATGCCTAGAACAGTGCCTAGCAT
Organism: Carlito syrichta; assembly: GCF_000164805.1. Classification (NCBI taxonomy): domain Eukaryota; kingdom Metazoa; phylum Chordata; class Mammalia; order Primates; family Tarsiidae; genus Carlito; species Carlito syrichta. Next base: position 289,045 of record NW_007254018.1, on the reverse strand, counting down.
GTAATAGTAAATATTAAATGGATGAATGAATGAACAAAATGTTGGAGCTTCTATAGGTGGATATGGGGTTAGAGTGGGCCACAGGGGCAAGCTGACTAAAGTAAATATCTTTGAATAAAGATGAAGAGAGACAGAATGTATTATCTATTTGATATATAACAAGTAGTTCACTTTGGCTAAGACTATAACATTTGTGTAGGAGAGTTGTACCTGTAGGTTGGTCTAAGGCCACAAGGAAGATTGGCATTCTTTGGAAGCCACTGAATGTTTCTGAATGAGAAATATGATGAAAACAATTCTATATGATTATAGCAGGAATGTGTAAAATAGAAAGCCTGGAGGCAATGAGGGAAATTAAGACACTAGTGTTCTCAATTGGAGCTTTGATTATGATAATGACAGTGGAAATATAAATGAAATGATGCGTTCAAGAAGGATTATAAGGAAGATGCAGCAAAACCTGATATGTATCTGGATAGAATAACTAAAATAGATTATACTATGGTTTGGATTCTGAGTGACTGGGAGAATGATGGTATCTTTGGGGGGGGAATCATAAGGAAGATTTGATTTATTAGGAGGCTGATTAGTAGAGTTATGATCCTCTTTCTTGGATTTTCTGAAATAGTCCCTATGCAGAGAAGAGATAACATAGCAGGCTTAAACTGCTGTTCTTGAAAAGGCCTGCTTGCAAGGTTGGCTTTGCCTGGAGTCTGAGAACTTAGATTTCAGGAAGGTCTCTACCATTAACTAATAGTAGTGGCTTGCTGTGTGAAAACTGTTTATACAAATAATATAGTTTATTCTGAATACCTGCTTTTCTTCTGGGATTCTGGAATTTAGGTATGTGCCAGACAGGAGCTGCATCTGTGATTAGCCCCCAATAAAAAACCTGGACACTGAGTCTCTAATGAGCTTCCCTTCTTTGGCAACATTTCTTGGGTTTGTCACAACTTGTTACTGGGAGAATAAAGTACATCCTGTGTGACTCTGCTGGGAGAGAATCCTTGAAAGCTTATGCTTGGTTTCCCTTAGACTTTGCCCCATAACCATGAGTAGGACTATATGCTGAGTCTTAGAAGTCATCTTAGAGAATCACTGAACTGAGGACCCTCAGACACAGTCCTACATTTTAAAATGTCTGGAAAGGCTGGGTGCGGTGGCTCACACATGTAATCCCAGCACTCTGGGAGGCAGAGGTGAGAGGATTTCTTGAGTCCAGGGGTTCGAGACCAGCCTGGGCAACTTGGCGAGACTTGGTCTCTATAATTAAAAAAAAAAAATTAACCAGGCATGTGGTTCCAGCTACTTGGAAGTCTGAAGCAGAAGGATCACCTGAGTCCAGTAAGTTGAGGCTGTGGTGGCCGTGAGCATGCCACTGCACTCCAGTCTGGGCAACAGAGTGAGACTCCTACTCAAAAAATAAAAAAATAAAAATAAATTTTAAAATGTTTGATCTATTATCAGACAGTTTGTCAGACATTGTCCAATAATGTATTGTCATTTTTATATTTGGAAAATTTGACCATAGTAGCTATGTGCTAGGTGCTCTGAGAGACAGAAAAGTAAATGACTGAGTCTCTTACTTGAGAGAGCTTAACATCCGAAATGAAAGATAAAAAATAAATCATAGAACCTTTTGGACTTACTACAGAAAGAATATATGGTGTCTTCTCAACTTTAATGAAGAACAAGTCCAGTTTTGATTGGAAAAGAACCAGTAAAGCAATATCAGTTAACAGGATCACAGCTGAAATTAGGAGGGGTATTTAAAAATGGCAGCAGGGTGGCAAAAATCTCATCAATTACTGTAAGTTATAAGGGAATTGTCAGTTTTAGTTGGTTTCTTGGATTTTCTATAGTTTGTAGATGGTTCTGGACCAAGAATATTTGGCTTAGGACATTAATTTGTAATAATGTTATATGGGCTAGGTGTGGTGGCTCACACCTGTAATCCCAGCACTTTGGGAGTCCGAGGTGGGTAGATTGCTTGAACACAGGAGTTTGTGATCAGCCTAGGAAACATAGTGTGACTTTGTCTCTATGAAAAAAAAAAAAAAATTAGCCAAGCATGGTGGCATGTACCTGTAGTCGCCTGCCACTTGGGATGCTGAGGTGGAAGGACAACCTGAGCCCAGGAGGTCAAGGCTGCCATGAGCTGTGATCATTGTGATTGTGCTACTGCACTCTGGCCGGGGTGACAGAGTGAGACCCTGACTCAAAATAAAAATAAAATAGCACAATAAGATAAAATAGTTGTAGGAATACTCTGTACTCCTGGTAATGGTGTCATTTACACATATGATGACCCATGATTAGTTGTGAGGGATGTTATATAATTTGTTACTTGTAATTATTAAAATGCAAAATTTTGAGAATGACTTACTACTTGGTTTTTGGAGCAGATTTAAGATTCCTGTTGCTAGCATTTGAATTGGAGAAAAGGAGACATCATTATTTAGGTAGTATATCTTACACAGCAGTATTATCAATCCTGTGACACATAAAGGAAAAAGATTGAGAATGCTGCTGTACAGAGATAAATCAAAGTGCTGACAGAAAGTTTACAGAATGTTTATCTAGGAATCTGTAATTGAGTACTGTTTAATAAATACATTGTTTCTGATATGTCTTTAATAACATATATTCACATTTTTATATTTTATATAGCTACCCAGACAATGAAAAGCCATTGGATTGGTTTCTCCCTCCTGCTCCACTGATTTCAGAAATTCCAGATACTCAAGAGTTAGAGGAAGATATAGAAAGTCACAAAATGTTAGGTAAATTATCATATATTTGTTGTAAAGCCAAACCCATGCTGTTCATGTCAGCATTAAAAAAACTCGTATTTGATCATTACACATTGCATACATGTATCAAAATATCACATGTACCCTAGAAATGTGTATATTCATTATGTATCTACCAAAAAATTGCTTTATGAAAGTCAAACTTATTCAAAAAAGTGCTGGGTGCAGTGGGACTCACCTATATAGTCCTTGCTACTTTGGAGGCTGTGACTAGCCACTGCACTCCGGCCTGGGCAACATAGTGAGAACTCCATCTGTAAAAATAATAGATAATTAATTAAAAAAACCAAAAAGTACTCACCAAATCTTTAAATTTAAAACATTTTCCCTCTTCATACATGTAATACACATACATATGAAAAAAATATGTGCACACAGTACACTATTTTTTGTTGTTGTTATAGTTTTTTATTTGAATTAAGAAAGGTAGATTTGTTAAAGAGAAGAAACATTGTGAGTGGCACAATGGGCAGGACGGCAGCAAGAGTGTCTGCTGCCCACAATACACTATTACATACACTTGTATTGACTATCATTCTGTGAATGTTTTTTCTTTTTACCATTAAAACTCTTATCACTCCTGTTCAGTGTTTGCCTTGCCCTTTACTGAAGGTAAGATCCTCTGGGTAACCAGACCTCTGAAATATTGAGTGAAAAAGCAAAATGCAGATTACATACAGTTTGATACCATTTTTATAAAACTCAGAAACAAGCACACTCAATGTATGTGATCTAATGTAATATTGGTAAAATTTTAATTTTTAAATTGGGTCATAGGTTCATGTATATGCATTTTATTAAGTTTCATAATTTACATGTTACATATAAACACATATACTCTTGTATCAAATAATATATAACATATATAATGCATAATATAATATATATACATAGATGCTAAAGCAAATTTAAGCCCTAAGAAGGCCTCTGAACTCCTCCTAAACCTCCCAAAGATTTTTATAAAGTCTCTCTAAAGAAACCTTTAAAATTCTGTCACATGTTGGAAACATTCCTTTAGGTTGATTTTATAAATAAGATTACAGGCTAGGCTCCATGGCTCACCTGTAATCCCAGCACTTTGGGAGGCCGAGGTGAGTGGATTGCCTGAGCCCAAGGGTTCAAGACCAGCCCGGGGAACTTGGCGAGACCTCATCCCTACAATAAATCAAAAATTAGCTGGGCATGGTAGTGCGTGCATGTAGTTCTGGCTACTTGGAAGGCTGAGGTGGAAGGATCACTAGAACCCAGCAGTTGATGCTGGGGTGGCCATGAATGTGCCACAGCACTCCAGTCTGGGCAACAGAGTGAGACTCCAACTCAAAAAAATAAATAAATAAATAAAAATTAAAAAAAACAAGATTACAAACTTAAAATCATTGTATCATGTATTTTAATACTGATCATATTCAGTAACATTTTATATGATTGGTCATTGTATGTATAATTATATCATTTGGTAGATAAAACAGTTAAGTATTACAATTATGGTTATTGAATTATGAGTCAGGATTTAAACCTATTTTATAATGTAGGTTCTATGTAAATTTCACATTTAAATTCAATTAATTCTGAATTAATTTCTGAGTGTCTTTCAGTGATATAATATACCAAAGGAATAACAATTCACCTGTATTTTAAAACCATATATGGTATTACAAATTATCTTGTTTTGTATTAAAGTTTTCTTTTGGTTTTCATAGTTAAGTGGTAAAATCTTTTGAAATTTTAATCTAAAAATTTAGCAATCGTTTTGAAAATTTACTTTCATGGAAACATGTAATAATTAATATATTCCTTTTTTGTAGGTCAGGAAAAATGGCCAAAAATATTAACATCAAATTTGAAGATAAGTAATGAAGGGACAAATTATATTTCACCAACTCAAAAATTCCAGTGTCCCTTTCCCTCTGATAAATATGAACAAGATTATTTAAATTTAGGAGGGATAGGTAACAATGACTTCTCACACGTTGCTGACAAGCTGACATATGGTTCTCAGAAATATAAAAATCATATTGGCAATGAGATAGCACCTGAGGAAAATGTTCCTGATGATACAAAATTAGTTACTTTTGAAGAAGATAAAGGAGAGAGCCCATCAGCATTCCGGAAAAGGTAATTTAAAATGCAATGAAATAAATAATATTCAATAAGTAAAGTTGAATATTTATGTGTACATTCAAAAATAATAAATATGGTAGAATCTGAATGAGAAAAATAGAAAAATTCCATCTCCTAAATAATTCTGGACTCTCTCCATTCCTGCTACCAGAATTGTAGTCCTACCCACCACAATAACCATCATTGTAACATTTAACTATATTATCTGCTACAAATGATACCCACCACAGTCCGGGTGGAACACAGGAATCTTCATTTTTAACAAACTTTCCAGGTGATTATTATGCACACTAAAGTTTGAGAACCATTTTCCTGCAGTCCTGGGTTTTAAACAGAAGAATAAACTTAGACTTGCTTTTCTTTAAAAGTTCATTTTGGCTTCAATATGGAGTATTAATTAAAAGGGAGTTAGAATACATTGTGAAGGGCCACTTTAAAGGTTATTTTCTTAGACTAGGAGGGAGAAAATGGCAGCCTGATCTAGGACTGTGGGAATAGGAATGAAGAGGGTTAGGAATTATTTAGGAGATAGAATCCCACAGGACTTAAGTGACTTTCATTGGTCATGAGATCTGACTCCTAGGTTTCTGGTTTGAGCCAGGATGATGAAGAATGGTAATGCTTTTTTATGCTACAGAGAACTATAAAGGAAGAACAGGTTTTGGGGAAGGTGATGAATACAGATTTGTACATGTTGATTTTAGATACTTAGATACTTAAAAGTGGTCCAAATAGACAATTGGGTTATGTGTTCAGGATTTAGAAAAAGCCTAGTTGATAGTTTTTATTTTCTCTATGACATAGGTGATGAGGTTATTTGTGAAGTTTGAGGGAAAAAGTGAGGATATTTGACAAGAATGAGAAAAGTGGAAGAAATGACAGAAAATGCAAAAGCAATCTAATTAGAATAATAATGGTAGAATTGCTGGGCACTGTAAAGGGCCCAGTTGAGATTGATGTCTATAGTTTTTTTTACAATATCTTTATTAAAATATAATTCATATACCATAAAAGTCATCCTTTTGAAGTGTACGATTCGTTGGCTTTTATAAAACATAGTTATACAATCATCACTATTACTTAATTTTATAACATTTTCATGGCCCGCAAACGAAACTCCTTACTAATTAACAGTTACTCTTCATTCCTCCCTCCCTCCTCCACCTGACAACTATAAACCTACTTTCTGTCTCTATAGATTTACCTATTCTAAACATTTCATATAAATGGGATTCTACAATATGTGGCTATTTGTGTCAGGCTTCTTTCACTTAGCATAACATTTTCAAAGTTTATCCATGTTGTATCATGCATCAGTACTTCATTCCTTTTCATGGCTGAATAACAGTTCGTTGAATGGGTACACCACATTTTGCTTATTCATTTATCAGTTGATGGACATTTGAATTGTTTCCACTTTTTGGCTATTGTGAATAGTGTCGCAATGAACATTTGTGTGCAAGGTTTTGTGTGAATGTATGTTTTCAATTCCTTTGGATATATACCTAGAAGTAGAATTGCTGGGTAATATATTAACTGTATATTTAAATTTTTTGAGGAACTGCCAAAATTGTTTTTCCAAAGTGGCTGCATCACTTTACAATCCCATCAGCAATATACGAGGGTTCCAGTTTCTCCACATCCTGGCCTGCACTTCTTACTGTCTTTTTTATTATAGCCATCCTAGTGGATGTGTAAAGAGGTATTTCATTGTGGTGTTGATTTGCATTTTCATAATGACTAATTGCCATTATGAACATTTGTATGCCTAACCCTGAACTGTACCCCACATCTTTAAAATAAAATAAAAAAATTAAAAGGGAAAAAAATTATATATGGTATCAGGTGGGTGTCTACCTTCATTTTTTTTTTTAAATGTACATATTCATTTGTTCCAGCAAATAGAAAAGACTGTTTCTTTCCCTATTGAATGACATGGCACCCTCATTAGAAATCAACTGACCCTAAATGTAAGGTCTAGGGCATTTACTGATACCAGCCAATTCTTTGGTTCTCTGATACCAAGTTGGTGTCCAACAATTGAAATCATTTTTGACCCTTAACTCCTGGCGTTAGCTTCAGATCTCACAGGTTAAGGGACTCAGTTTGATAAGACTGACCCCACTTCAGATGCCAGCCGACCATGAGGTACCCAGGCCACCTACATTTCTATCTGGTTGACTACAAATTAGAGGGTTCTCATGACCCCACCTTAGGTTTAATTGCTACAGTGACTCATGGAACTAAAGGAAACACTTTACTTACATGCTTAACAGTTTATTATACAGGGTGCAACTCCAAATAAAAGAAATGCGTAGGGCCAAATATGGGGGAGAAGGTACAGAGCTTCCATGCCTTCTCTGAGCATGTCCTCCCCCTACCCTTAATGTGTTCACCTTTCCAGAAGCTCTCAGAACTTTGTTGTTTAGGGGTTTTTATGGAAGTTCCATGACACGGACATGATTGATAAAATCGTTAAGTGTTGGTAATTTAACTCAATATTCAGCCCTTCTCCCAACTAGAGGTGGATGGGGCAGTGGGAGCTGAAAGTTTCAACTCTCTAACCTCATGGTTTGTTCCTCTTGTAACTATCCCCCATCTTGAAACTATCTAGGGTCCCCCAAGCATCACTTCATTTGCATAAACTCAATAACAAAAGATGCTCCTGCCACTCAGGAAATTCCAAGAGGTTTATATCCTGTTATACCACATAAGGGTTTCTTTCTGGACTCTTGGTTCTACTCCTTTGATCAATATGTCTATCCTTAAGCAAGTCCTGCACTATCTTAATTACTGTAATTCAAATTATTAACTGAATAAGTAAATTTTCAAATCATGAAGTGTAAGTCTTCCAACTTTGTTCTTTTTTTCAAAATTGTTTTGACTAATCTGGGTCCTTTGCATTTTCATATGAATTCTAGTATAAGCATGTCAATTTCTGCAAAGAAGATTGCTGAAATTTTGATAGGCATTGTGTCGAATCTATAAATCAACTTGAGGAGTATTAAGTCTTCCAGTGTATGAACATGGGATATTTTTTCATTGTTTTGGTTTTGTTTAATTTCTTTTTTTTTTTTAATTGGAGTCTCACTCTGTCACCCAGGCTGGAGTGCAGTGGCACGCTCATAGCCACCCCAGTGTCGACCTGCTGGGCTCTGATGATCCTTTCACTTCAACCTTCCAAATAGCTGTAACTACAGGTGCACACTACCACACCCAGCTAATTTTTTGGTTTATTGTAGAGATGAGGTCTCACCAAGTTGCCCAGGCTGATCTTGAACTCGTGGGCTCAGGCAATCCCCTCACCTCAGCCTCCCAAAGTGCTGGGATTACAGGCTTGAGCTACTGCACCTGGCCATTTAATTTCTTTTAATGATTTTTTAGTGGTTTTTATTCCTAAGTATTTTCTTCTTTTTTGATGCTATTATAAATGAATGTTTTTTTTCTTAATTTCTCCTTTAGATTTTCCATCACTAGCATATATAAATACAGTTGATTTTTGTATATGGATCTTGTATCCTGGAACATTGCAGATAATGACTCTAAATTTTATTTGTTTATTTATTTATTTATTTAGAGTTGGACTCTCACTCCATCACCCAGGCTGGAGTGCAGTGGCACATCACGACCACCCCAGTGTCGTCCTGCTGGGCTCCAGGGATCCTTCCGCCTCAGCTTCCAAGTAACTGGAACTACAGGCACTCATGACTCTGAATTTTAATATTACTCATCTACCCAACAGTTATGCTTTTTTCCAGCAGTGTTTTACTGCCTGGCTGAAATTATTTAAAATGAAACAAAACAAGTAGATTCATCTAGAATTGTTTTACAACATATGTATGGTGAAAGGATACAGGGAAAGAAGAGTCTAGAACATTGGCAAGAAAGTAGTTGAAAAAATAGGCCATGGAATCTAAGTCCATAAAAGATGATGGAGAAAAAAGGAAGGGAAGATATTTGAGAAAATAGAGAGGTTAATTAAAGTTAATTTGTTCTTTGACCTCATTGGTACCTTGCTCAAACAAGCCGTAGGGATAACAGGTTTTGGTCAGAGAATGTTATCTCTGAATTATTGAGTTGAAAGAAGGGGCAGTTCTGGATAATTTCAAAGTCTGTGCTGAGACAGGAGGTAATTGAGATGATGTGAAGGAGAAAGCCATTGGAGATGAATTACCTAAGGAAATGAGAAGGCAAGATTTTGAATGGGTTGTCTGCATGAACGTTGAAGAAATACACAACGATGGCAGAATTTGGGATTGAAAGGAAAAGATTCTAAAGAGACTAGAAGGTTGATATGTGTGATATATATGTGCTACAGGATGGTGTAGTGAGATAGCACAGAGACTTTTGTGAGAGTAAAAGAGTAATGATCTAGGTTTGGAGTAGAGAGGAAGACACAGACTCCCAACCTTCAAATACATTGGATGTGAGAGAATTAGGTGATTCCACTTTAGTGTTTTTTAAGGAGATAGTGTCTCAGGAAAGATATATATGTGTGTATATATATAAATATATATATATTTATATACACACATACACACACACATATATATGTGTGTGTGTATGTGTGTATATATATATCAAGAGCAGAAAAACAGTATAACAATCAGTAAAGAAGTTGATATAGGGTGGAGTTTGTAGAGTAGGAGTTCCAGAGGACCTAGGAAGGACCTGAGTCCAGAGAATTTAGGTAACTAATAAATGTGAATAATATTTTTCAGTTTGAAAAACTTATTCCAAGCCGGGCTCGGTGGCTCAGCCTGTAATCCCGTGCCTTTGGGAGGCTGAGGTGAGTGGATTACCTGAGCCCGCGGATTCGAGACCCACCTGGGCAGTGAGACCTCATCTCTACAATCAATCAAAAAATCAGCTGGGCGTGGTAGCGCATGCCTGTAATTCCGGCTACTCGGAAGGCTGAGGAGGAAGGATCGCCGGATCCCAACAGGTCGAGGCTGCGGTGGCCGGGAGCGGCCACTGCACTCCAGTCTGGGTGACAGAGTGAGACTCCAACTCAAAAAAAAAAAAAAAAAAGAAAAGAAAAACTTATTCTAAACTTTCACTAACTTTAAGTCACACAGCAGAAAGTGAAAGCACTTTGGACTTAAACCCCCCCAAAATTAGCCGGGCTTGGTGACACACACCTGTAGTTCCAGCTACTCAGGGGCTGAGGTAAAAGGTTTGCCCTGAACCCAGGAGTTTGAGGACTTTGAGGCAAAACAAAAACAAAAACAAAAAAACGCTGACATTGACGGTTTCAACTCTACAGTTTGTTCTAAAATAAATTTTCCTGTCTAGTTTTTTAAAGATTGGTTCTTATACAAAAACATGTCCCTGAGAGTAAATAGTAAGAACAACTTAGAAAATAGCCTATTTGTCCGGTGCTTGTTTGGGTGTCATTCTTTATCAATTTCTGTAAGACTGATACCTGCCGTAATCTCCATTACTTATTCTATGAGATGTGAATGTTATATTAGGAACCTTAATGGTTACTTCATTCATGAGGGTCGTTGTGAATAAATTACTTTTTTGATAGATTGTCTTTTTATCAGCCAAATATAATAAAATTATAATGATGGTGTTTTTCTTGTTTTTTAAAGAACTACAAAGAAGTATTTCTTACACTAAAATGGTTATTGGATAGTGTTTGGGATGATTTGATCTGCTAATATACTTAGTTTACTTCTTTTCCTTTTTGGGGGTGGGGTACACAACCTTGATTTGATTGGTAGAAAAGCTGTATATGTTGTCTCATAGCTTCTGTGAAGCCAAATGCAGTAGCTGATAACTTGTAATTCTTGACTGGTATGTTAAATTATTCCTATAAATATAAATATGTTAATTTATTTCTATAACTTGAATCTCTTCAGCTAAATTTAACTACTATTAGGTGTTCCAAAACTTAACTGCTATTTACTGTGACTATATTTAGTGACTTTTTTCCTCTTAAGCATTTTATTGACTTTAAATGAGACATTAGTTATCTGTTGTGCAGTAAATTATCCCAAAACTTAGTAACTTAAAACAATAAACTTTTTTATCTCTTATAGTTTCTATGAGTTAGGAATTTAGGAAGAACTTAACTGATAGTTCTGGGTTAGCATCTCTTAGGCGAATGCATACACATATTGGGGGCCTCTCACAAGGAGGCTACAATTAAAATGTTAGCCAGGCTGCAGTCATTTGAAAGCTTGATAGGGTCTATCGGATCTGTTTTCAAGGTGGCTTACTCTCCTTGGCTGGCAATTTGGTGCTGGTTGTTGACAGGATACTCAGTAACCTCTCCACAGAGTTGCTTGAGTGTTCTCATGAAATGGTGGCTAGCTCCTCGTAGAGTGAGATATCTGAGAGACCGTGTAGAAGGGGCAATGTCTTCTATAACCTAGCCTTGGAAGTCACACACTTGCACTTCCGCAGTACACAGGCCAATCCTGATTCAGCGATTCAATTTGTAGGACACTGCAAAACGGTGAAGGTTAGGTGAGAGTCACTGGGGCCATTTTAGAGACTGACTAATTTATCTGAGTTTCAGGAAAGTGAAAAGAGATAATTCAGTGGTAAACTTAGGAAGTCACATTTTAGGAGAATGATTAGTTTTTTTGTTGGCCTAAACCATAATGTATGAGTATTTTGAAAGGGGCCAATCTTATGCTGGTTTTTCAGATTCTAAGCAACTGTTACAAGTAAAAAAGTGGGGGTTTTTCTTTTTCAGATTATTTAAAATATCTGACAATATCCATGGAAGTGCTTATTTTAATGACAGTGCAAACTTGGACTCTCACACTGGCTCAATGAAAAATGTACAAACAGAAATGAACAAAGGGAAATCAAGGAACTATAACAATAGTAAGGAGAAACCTCAGTATTCTGCAAATATGTTTATAGCAAATGATGCTTTTCCTGCTTCTAAAATTGGAGAAGACATATTTAAAGCACCATCTTTGCCAGTTGCTTCCCAGCCTCATGATAGTCAAGGTAATTCCTTGTTTGTTTGTTTTTTCACCTGGTTTTATAAAAGTACAAACTAATCTGCATTTCTAAGCACAGGGAAAAACATAAAATATAGTAAATTTGAGTAGGTGCAATTTCTGCATTCCCTATTTTCCTGCATTTTTTAAGCTGTGCTATGTGTTTATTTTTAAATTGTATCTTAAAAATATTTTAAACTTTGCTCTCAATAAAATTATGCAAGTTTTATTAAAGCAGTTTTATGGAAAAGGTTAAAAATATTCATATAGATGTGTAGTTCTTTTTTTTTAGGGCTAAAAGAAAATGGTTTAGGCTCTTTGAAGGCGGTCACAGAAATTCGTATCCTTTAAATTATTTACAACAGTCACTTTATGAAACAATTGTGTAAAATTTTGTTTGTGTTTATATTTGTTTATTTTGGTTGACAAAGAAAACAAGGGAAAAGTGCATCTTTTGGGTCATATGAGAGATACGGGTATGATACAGCTACTCAAAGTGTGGTCTGCAGACTGGTGCCAATTTGTGAACTGTGTGTTATCAGTCTATGACAAGATAAATATAAATCAGATTTGTATTACTGGCAGAACTCTAAGAACATTTACTTACAGATAGGTACAGATAATTTCTCATATTTTGTTTAAGAACAGCCAAATTGGGTTAAACTTGGTAGGGGAAATGGATGGGAATGGGACAATTTGTGAATTGGCAACAATTTTACAAATCTAATGTTTTTTCAAAGGACCTAATTTGGAGTTTATACATACAATACAATTTGCATGTCTGGACATTTCCAGTGTAAATATTTTGAGTATGTATGTGTGTTCTGAGGGTAACATCCTTTTGGCTTCTTTAATATTTTGTATATGCCTTTAACAGTGTACTTATTCTGTTTAATTTATCAGCTGTTTATTTGACTATTTCTCCATGACCTACAAACTCTCTGAAAGCAAGCACCATGCCTCATTTATTTTTCTACCTTCAAATATATCAAAAGGCAGTTAAAGTAAGGCAGATAAAGTAAGGAAATTTTTCTGGCAAAGGAGTAGTCATGAGCAAGAGTGAGAGTAAAAAAATATGAAATATGTTCACAGAGTAAGCATTCTAGTTTGGCTGAAGTGAAAGATGTAATTAAAGAAGTAATAGGAAATAACATTAGATAGGTATCTTAGCATCAGATTATTTAATGTCATGAATACCAAGGTCAAGCATTTTTGTTTTTATTTTCTATTTTTCCTCAGCTTTTTGAGGTATAATTGACAATTAGAAAGTGAATGTATTTAAGGAATGCAAACATGTTTTATTATAGGTATACATTGCGAAAATGATTACCACAATCAAGCTAGTGAACATATACAGCACCTTCCATAGTTAACTTAAGAATACTTAATATCTACTGTCAGTATTTTTATCTTATTTTATTTATTTGTTTTATTCATTTATTTTAATGTATTTTATTTTATTTATGTTATATTTTATTTTATTTTAGATAGGGTTTCACTCTGTCACCCAGCTAGAGTGCAGTGGCGTGATTCTGGCTCACTGCAGCCTCAACCTCCTGGGCCTGGGTCCAAGCAATCTTCCCATCTTAGCCTCCCAAGTACCTAGGACTATAGGTGGGCACCACTATACCTAGCTAATTTGTATTTTTTGTAGGTACGAGGTCTCACTATGTTGCCCTGACTGGTCTCAAATTCCTAGGCTCAAGTGATCCTCCCACCCTGGCCTCCCAAAGTGCCTGGTCATGTTTTTATTTTTAATGAGTTTATTAAGCATTGAGGAGAAACCATGTAATTTTGAACAGGTCAAGTTTCATCATCAAAATTATGCTTTAGGGATATGGAATTAGTGACTCAATACTTGGGAATGCTCTAGAACCCACAAAAGTTATAGTCTAGTTGGCAAAGCAAAGTGAATTCCAGATATTGGCCAGTTGAGCTAGAGAAATCCAGGCAACAGTGACTCGAATCCTGGGTACTATGGGCATCATTTATGGTAATTCTGAAGTATGGTTAGAAAATATTTGCCTGAAAACTCATGAAAAGTTGCCTCTAATGTAGATAACTGATTTGAGTTAAAACGGGAAGAGGGGACAATAACAGGGTATACTTAATGATATAAGCATGTTTTCTCAGTCTTGCCATACTTCCTTTTCTCTGGTGATCAAAGCAGGGCAGGAACATAGGATATATATTAGTAGTAAGCAATTAATGATTGTTTAATTATTTGTATGATGGGAGATTCTTCTTTTCCTTATTAGAAGCCTTCTATAATACAGTACTGTCTTTTAAATGGGTTTAAAGATCTTTATGCTATATTAGCATAGCTGAAGTGGTTCTGTTGTTTAGGTGTCTGTCTTCATTTGTGTCCATTGATTTATTGTCCAAAAAGTTAATTTTCTGTCAAATTCATTGTACTATACGATCTTGTTTCCAAGTATGCATTTAAAGTGGAGGACAATGTTATTTGTGATAATTTGAGAGTTTGTAGATTACTTGGACACAGTTTATTTTTAAATATTTTTCTGTGTTTGAATCCTCAGGACAAAAGAAGTCTTGTCAGATTGGTCCTACCACAGTACTTCTGTCATTTTCAGTTCTACAGACATTTTCCTCATTATAACATATAATTCCAGTGACACTGCTAAGAGTTTGAATGGAAGGAAAAAATTGATTTTAAGTGTTGATAGTGATGATAAATGATGTTAGCAGTCGAGTTTTCTTATGAGTTGAACACTGATTCTACATCTACTCTGAATCAAAGATTCATTTTTGCGAATATAAATTGATGTGGAACTGTCTAATGAGAGAAAAACCAGCATGATGTCCCTCTTGTAGTCTTGTTACAAATAAATATTTTATAGAAAGAGACATATTTTGAAGAAAAAATCAGATTCCTTCAAAAACTGATGGATTTACAAACTCAAAATTACATTTTTGTTTTAATACAAATATTCTGACACTACACAACAGAAATTAAAATGAAGATTTATGAATTAGCTGCTTGATATAAGTGCAAACCTATATTAACTGAGTGCTTACTATGTGTCATGCACTGTTCTAGGTATTTGTGATATGTCACTTAAGAAAACAATGAGGTTGGGTGTGGTGTCTCACACCTGTAATGTTAGCACTTTGGGAGGCTGAGGCAGGAAGATTGCTTGAGCCCAGAAGTTCTAACCAGCCTGGGCAACATAGTGAGATTTTATCTCTACAAAAAATAAAAACATTAGCTGCGTATGGTGGCGTGGGCCTGTAATCCTAGCTACTCAGGAACCTGAGGTGGAAGGATTACCTGAGCCCAGGAGGTCAAGGATGTGGTGAGCCATGACGGT
Source organism: Carlito syrichta (assembly GCF_000164805.1). Classification (NCBI taxonomy): domain Eukaryota; kingdom Metazoa; phylum Chordata; class Mammalia; order Primates; family Tarsiidae; genus Carlito; species Carlito syrichta. The sequence continues at coordinate 273,814 of NW_007254018.1, read as the reverse complement.
ATCACTGTACTCCAATCTGAGTGACAAAGTGAGACCCTGACTCAAAAAAAAAAGAGTTAATATTTTTGGAATGAGAGTGGGGAAGAGGAAAGATGATATCAACAATTTTAATGGTATATAAATAAGTCATATAGTATTTTTAAAGATGATGAGTATTATGGAAAAAGGAAAAAAGAGCAGGATAAAGGGATTAAATTGGGATTGCTGGGATTCAGGAATCAGTGTAAAATTAAATAGAGAAATTAGGGTAAGCCTTCTTGAGAAGGTCAGATTTAAGCAACTAGAGGAAATGAAAGAGCCAAGGAAATATGAAGGAAGAACAGGCTAGGCAGACTGTAGGCAGAGGAAGGCCTCATGGCAGGAACATGGCAGATGTTTTGTTTTGTTTTTGTTGTTTGAGTTGGAGTCTTACTCTGTCGCCCAGGTTGGAGTGCAGTGGCACGCTCATGGCCACCCCAGTGTTGACCTGCTGGGCTCTGGTGATCCTTCCACCTCAGCCTTCCAAGTAGTTGGCACTATAGGCGCGTGCTACCACGTCTGGCTAATTTTTTTTTTTTAATTGTGGAGATGAGGTCATGCCAAGTTGTCTCGAACTTGCAGGCTCAGGTAATCCATTTGCCTCAGCCTCTCAAAGTGCTGGGATTACAGGCTGAACCACTGAGCCCGGCCGGCAGATGTTTTTGAAGAACAGCATAGTCCAGTGTAGCTAGAGGAGATGAGTCAAGAGTAGTAGTAGGACCTGAGCTCAGAGAGATAAAGGCATGGGGTCATGAGGTCAGAGAGAGAGTGGCAGTTGAGGAGACAAGATCATGTAGCCATATTCTTTGAGAGAAAGTGGAGAATTTGAGCAGAGAAGTCATATTATCTGATTTAAGTTTTAACATGATCACTATAGCAATCCATCCGTTCTTGTATATCTTTGTAAAAACCTAATTGTTTAAAGAACTGTGTATTTGTGTTCTCCGGTATGTTAATTATTAACTATCTTAGCATCAATTGTAGGAACTCATTTTCTTCTTTATTTACAGCTTCCCACAGCTTGCTAAACCTAGTAATGTATTCTGAACATTTATAATATTCAACAAATGTAGCTGACAAATTGTAAGACATCGTATAATTGCAAATATTTCCCAAGCTGTCAATAGACCTTCACCTTGGTGACGGGACAGTTTATTCTTCACATATGTAAATATTTTTTAACTTTCTTACGGGGGAGGGATGATTTTGAGTTCTTCCTATTAATTATTAGCAGTATGCTAATAATTACAATGAAACCTACCACTTACAACTAAATTATGAAAAACAAAGGGATTCAGCATTAGGCAACCAGAAACATATTAGCTATTGAAACACAATCCATAGTTAATAAGTGAAATTATGAACACTAAAGAAGAGATAAAAATCAAGTGACCTAGACAATAAACTAGATAAACTAAAAGTATAGTTGTGATTTACTTGGCCTGTTTATACTTGCATCTCTTCCATCATATTTAATGCTCAAGTTATAACTCTTATATAACCTCTTGTTCCCCTATAGAAACTTTACAGATTCTTTTCAGAATATGGAATGTGACTGGAGACTAAAATAATGTCTGATAATTTCTTACTTAAGATGCCAAAATAGCAAATGTTAAAACCTCATCATCAAATATTGTCAGAATCAATATTGATTTAACTTAATGTTTGAATTAAAGATAACCAGTTTTAAAAATTCTGAAATATTGACTCCTTAATGTTATTCTAAGCGACAAAATTTAGAAGTATTTTCAAAGAATTCCCATATTTCAACTATATACAGTCCCAAGCCTTTGATGATGTAAGTATTTTATTATAATTACTTATGTACCTCTTCTCACTAGATTGTATGCTCTCTAAGGGCAGGGACTAATTACATCTTTATGTCCTTACTACTACACTCAGTGTCTAGTACATTATAGGAATTCAGAAAATATTTGTTAAATGAATACATTTGATTTTCATAGGTACATTCATTTATTTTATAGATGGATTTATATGTATATTTAGATTTGGATTAGAATTTTTCTGGAAGCTAAAGGAATTATTTTTTTCTAGGTCTAGCATATCACTTTGACAAATAAAAACAGCATGATAAAATATTAATAGTGGGTTTCTTTTGAGGTTGGAGGGTCTGGAACAATGTTATAATTTTAATAATTTTAGAGGTAAAAATGTTTGAACTGTTATTCCTTAGAGTCTTTCTAAGGCACTTTTTTTTTAGCAAATTGAGAATGTGTGTTGAAAAATTTTGCATGTTACATGATTGATTAAATTTTATTTTTTAGCTTCTTTACACAGATAGGAATTTTGTGATTTGTGCTCCAACTGGTTCTGGAAAAACTGTAGTGTTTGAATTGGCTATAACAAGATTGTTAATGGAAGTACCATTGCCATGGTTAAACATTAAAATTGTCTACAGTAAGTATTTATATATTGTAAGAGTGATGATTAATTATAATAACTAAAAACCACTGAAACAAAATGAAGAAATAAATTCAATTTCAGGGCTTAGGAATTAATTGGTTATTCATACATTTTTAATAAAGATATATCATAATTGGTCTTGTTACATTAAATTCAAAATACATTTACCAGAATTATAAATAAAAATTGATATTTGAATTGAAAATTTAAACTTTGCATGCTTACTTTTTTTTTTGAGTTGGAGTCTCACTCTGTCACCCAGACTGGAGTGCAGTGGCTGCTCCCGGCCACTGCAGCCTCAACCTGCTGGGCTCCGGCGATCCTTCTGCCTCAGCCCTCCAAGTAGCTGGAACTACAGGCACGCGCTACCATGCCTGGCTGATTTTTGATTTATTGTAGAGATGAGGTCTCACCAAGTTGTCCAGGAGGGTCTCAAATCCGTGGGCTCAGGCAATCCACTCACCTCAGCCTCCCAAAGCGCAGGATTACAGGCTGAGCCACTAAGCCCAGTTTACATGCTTATTTTTTAAAGAACAGGCAAAATGAATAAAATAAAACATTTTGTAATTCTAGAAATTTGCATAGGAATCTCTGTTCTTTCTTAGTTGTGTTTTTTTTTTTAAATTTACATCAGCCAGGCATTACAAGTGGCTCATGCCTGTAATCCCAGCACTGTGGGAGGATTGCTTGATCCCAGGAGTTCAAGACCAGTGTGGGCAACATAGTGAGACCTCATTCTACAAAAAATATTTTAAAATTAGCTGAGTGTAGTGGTGCTCACCTGTATTCCCAGCTACTCAGGAGGCTGAGGCAGAAGATCGCCTGAGCTCAGAAGGTCAAAGTTGTGGTGAGCTGTGATTGTGCCACTGAACTCCAGCCTGAGTGACAGAGAGCCCCAACTCAAAAAAAACCTTTTTTCCATCAAAGTAATATAAGCATATGGTTAAAAATATGAAATATCACAAAAGGGCTTATAATGAAAAGCAATTATTCTCTGCCCTACCTTTCTGTACTTTTAGTTACACATTTTGGTTATTACCTTTATATCTCTAAATAATATACCTATATTGTTAGCTTTTAAGTTATCAATATTAGGAGTACTTCGATGTGTATTTTTTCCTCTAACTTTATTCACCAAAGTTTGTGAAAATAATTTAAAATTATCATTGATATTTAAAATGAATATTTTATATTGTTACAGTGGCACCAATAAAAGCCCTGTGTAGTCAGCGTTTTAATGACTGGAAAGAAAAATTTGGATCAATAGGATTGAATTGTAAAGAACTTACTGGAGATACAATAATGGATGACCTATTTGAGATTCAGCATGCCCATATTATTATGACAACTCCAGTAGGTATCATTTATACTTTATTATTTCCCAGGTTCGTTTAAAAATATCTATTTTTCGGGCAATCCCTTTGGGTCCCCTCCCACTGTGGGAGCTTTTCTGTCCTCTCAATAAATCCTGCTGTCTAAAAAAATATATATATTTTTTTCTTCACCAAGAAAAAAAGTTAAAATACAAACTAGAAGCATATGTTTGCAATGTAAACAAACAAACAAACAAACATAAAAGGTGCTAATATTAAGGTGTACAAATAATACCCACAAATCAATAAGCAAATGACAGAAAAACACATAGGAAAAATGGACAGTAAATAGGCAATTTGTCTTATGGGTGATTTGTAATCATATTTTATTCCTTGTATTCTTTTACCCAAGTATATATGTTGTAGAGGGAGGACCTTGGTGGTACTTTATTTATTTATTTACTTACTTATTTATTTTTATTTTTATTTTTTTGAGTTGGAGTCTCACTCTGTCACCCAGACTGGAGTGCAGTGGCCGCTCCCGGCCACCGCAGCCTCGACATGCCGGGCTCCGGCGATCCTTCCGCCTCAGCCTTCCAAGGA
>NW_007254018.1:265948-269167 GCF_000164805.1 Carlito syrichta | reverse complement strand
GGAAGGATCGCCAGAGCCCAGTAGGTCGAGGCTGCGGTGGCCGGGAGCAGCCTCTGCACTCCAGTCTGGGCGACAGAGTAAGACTCCAACTCAAAACCAAACAAAACAGAAAAACAGGTAATAAAAAAACTTTACTTTGAATATTTTGTGGTTCAACTTAAAAACAATTGAGGACCCAGTTTTTTAAATACCTGCAAGGCTGTCAAATTATTTAAATATTTTAAAATCTTGAAGTACTTTTCAGGATACTTTAAGGCACCAACCAAAACATTTCCCATTACTCATAATATGTCATGTTAAAAGTTTTATTGCTATCTTAACATTTTATTGTAATCCTTTATCACATTAAACCACTTGTGTTTTTAAATTTTTTTTCTTCCAGGAAAAATGGGATAGTATGACTAGGAAATGGAGAGACAACTCTTTGGTCCAGCTGGTTCGACTGTTTCTCATTGATGAGGTAATGAATACATTATTCACTTTCAGAGGTAAACATAGACAATTAGAATGGATAGAAAGAAACAAGACATTTTCAACCAAACTATGTTTGTTTTATCCCTTCAAGTGGAAAATGCTTATTTTCTCAAGGAAGAATGTTAATATTATTGCATATTTTAATTGATTAAATACATTTTTAATTCTATGGCCAATGATTTTTTCTTGATTCCCTCCTTAGGTACATGTTGTAAAAGATGAAAATCGTGGTCCAACTCTTGAAGTTGTAGTCAGCAGAATGAAAACTGTACAGTCTGTATTTCAGACTTCTAAAAATACCAGTACTGTTATTCCAATGAGGTTTGTAGCGGGTTCTGCAACCATTCCAAATGCTGAGGATGTAAGTTATGGTTTTAACCTATCATGTTTTTTCTGAGTTGTGAAATATTTAGTCATTTCGATTTTAGAAGTGAGTTTTTCTTTCTGTCAGTTGTCTAATAAAATTGATAGGAAAGTATGTCGTAGAAGTTATAGTTAGATCTCATAACTATGACTATGTTAAGGCAATAAAATTTGGTTTGTCAGGTTTAATAAAATACTTTTGTGAAGTCTGTTGTTTGCTAATATCTAAAAGTTCTAATTTCATGGGTTTCAGGTGCCTCATAATAACTTGACTAATATTTGTTATGGTTGTTGTGACCAGCTGACTCTTGCTGTACAGCAAAATATGGTGGAGAGTAAAGATAATTGCTTAGAGAATTACCACTTATTCCTCCATTCTATGTGCTTGGCATAGATGCAAAAGTGAAAAAATATCTCTCCTTGAGAATGATCCCATGGCTGAAGGGGACATAGACATGTAAAAAATATATTATATGCAGTATTATACTTTCTGTAATGAATACGTGACTTAATTTTTTCTTCAGTTTTTGAGTAAACTTCTTGAGAAATAATACAGTTTCACTGTACTCTCTCACTGCTACTTACTTCTCAGTCTACTATATTTTCTCCCCTACTAATTCTTAGAAATTGTTTTCACAAATAGCTGCTATCTTGTCTATTCCAATGGAATATTTTGTCTTTATCTTTAATTTGGCACAAATGATCTTTTTCTTGTTCTTAAAATGACAACCTGTTTTTAAGAACAAGAATAATATAGAAACAAATTAAAGTTTATTTAAACAACAAAACTAAATCCCAGTGTTTGTCCTTTCACGTATATACATAGAATCATAATGTACATACTCTTTTTTTGCTTGCATTTTACCTGTAAACATTTCCATATCATAAAATATTCTTTAATACTGCTTTTGCGGTTTTATTGTAATTTATTTATCTAATACCATAACTATGGAAGATTAAGTTATTTCTAATTTTTGCTATTGTAAACAGCTTAAATTAATATATCTTTGAATTTATTCACCTAGTATTTAGGACAGCACAAAAGAAGTGTCAGCCACTTTGAGGCATAGTCTTTGGGAAAAATAGCAAAAAAGTGAGAAACTCGATTTCTAGGACAAAATCAGTTTTAATTTTACTTTGAACTCTTATGAAGGAAAATAAAACAAAACAATAATAAATTGGAAGTTTACCATGGTGAAAAGTGAATATATAATCTTGAAATATTGGTAGTACTTACCAAAATATCAACAGAATAGTATTAATGCAATTAATACTTAACTTTAATTGTTTAAATTACTTTAATATTTAATTTTAATTAATACTTAATTCTAAAACTACTTGATTAAATATTTTTGTATCTTTTATACCTTGACTCTATTTATTTACTTTATTTTTTTTTTTTCTGAGTCGGGAGTCTTACTCTGTTGCCCAGGCTGGAGTACACTGACATGATCATAGCTCACCACAGCCTCAGTCTTCTGGGCTCAGACAAGCCTTCTGCCTCAGCTTCTTAAGTAGCTAGGGTCACAGGTGCGTGCTACTGTTCCCAGCTTATTTTTTAAATTTATTTTTAATTTTTTGTAGAGACAAAGTCTCATGATGTTGCTTAGGCTGGTCTCAGTCTCCTGGGCTCAAGCAATCCTCCCTCCTCGGCCTCCCAAAATGCTGTGATTACAGGCATTAGCCTCTGTGGCTGGCTGTATACCTTGACTTTAAAGTGGTCTATAATTGGGTTATTTTTAGTTATAGAGCTTGACTTTAAAAAAATAATGCACATGTTTATGTTTTTTTAAGATTGCAGAATGGCTTTCAGATGGTGAAAGACCTGCTGTGTGTCTGAAAATGGATGAAAGCCATAGACCTGTGAAACTTCGAAAAGTGGTTCTTGGATTTCCCTGCTATAATAACCAAACTGAATATAAGTTTGATTTAACCCTCAACTACAAAATTGCCAGTGTTATACAAACGTACTCTGATCAGAAACCCACACTTGTGGTATGGATTGTTGGTTATTTTTCAGTGTAATGTTCAGTTTTTAATATGATTAATACAAAAATTATTAATTCACTTTCAGTTCTGTGCAACAAGGAAAGGTGTGCAACAGGCTGCTTCTGTTCTTGTGAAAGATGCTAAATTTATTATGACTATGGAACAAAAACAGAGGTATATGTTTTCATTTTTTCTTGGAAGTAGGAGGACTTTTTTTCTTTTGAGTTGGAGTCTCACTCTGTCGCCCAGACTGAGTGCAGTGGCTGCTCCCAGCCACCGCAGCCTCGACCTGCTTGGCTCTGGGGATCCTTCCACCTCAGCCTTCCAAGTAGCTGGAACTACAGGCGTGCGCTACCACGCCCAGCTAATTTTTGATTTGTTGTAGAGATGAGG
>NW_007254018.1:202339-265928 GCF_000164805.1 Carlito syrichta | reverse complement strand
CCACTCACCTCGGCCTCCCAAAGTGCTGGGATTACAGGCTGAGCCACCGAGCCCAGTCAGTAGAAGGACTTTTAAGGGATATCTAGATAATCCAGATGAGATGAGAAATCTAGGTTTGTGGTTTAACCTTGGGAAAGCCTCAGTTTCCTCATCTGTAAAATAAGGATAAAAGTAATTTTTAATATAATTTTATATTCTTTTATTTCTCTTCTTTTCTTTTCTTTTTTTTTTTTGAGTTGGAGTCTCAATCCATCGCCCAGGCTAGAGTGCAGTGACATATTCACGGCTTCCCTAGCGTCGACCTGCTGGGCTCAGGCGATCCTTCAGCCTCAGCCTTTCAAGTAGCCAGAACTACAGGCACATGCTCTATTGGCCTGTGCTCTGTTGTGCTCTGTTGGCCGGTGTTTCTGTTTTTATGCCAGTACCATATTCTTTTGATTACTATAGTTTTGTAGTATAATTTTAAAATAGGAAGTGTGGTGCATCCAGTATTTTCTTTCTCAATATTGCTATGGCTATTCAGGGTTTATTGCGATTCCATATTCATTTTAGAATTTTTTTCTATTTCTGTGAAGAATGCCATTGGAATTTTGATAGGGTCTGTGTTGAATCTGTATATTGCTTTGGGTAGTATGGACATTTTAACGATATTCTTCCAATCCATGAAACCAGGATATCTTTCCATTTGTTTTTGTTTTAAATTTCTTTCATCAATGATTTATAGTTTTCAGTGTACAAATCTTTTACTTCCTTGGTTAAATTTACTCTAAATATTCTAATTTTTTGATCCTATCAACTGCTTTCTTTATTTCTTGTTTGCTAAATCCTTATCTTTGTATAGAAATGCTACGGGTTTTTGTATGTTGATTTTACATTTAGGTGTCTTATCCATTTTTGAGTTGATTTTCATATATACTATAAGGGTCCAATTCCATTCTATTGCACATGGAAATCCAATTTTTCCAGCACCATTTATTGAAAAAACTATCCATTCCTCATTGTGTCTTCTTGATGCCTTTGTCAAAAATTAGTTGATGGTCTATGTTTGGACTTATTTTTGGACTCTGTATTGTGTTTTGTTGGCCTATGTATCTTGTAACTTGACTGAATTAATTAGTTTTAACATATTTGTGTGGAATCTTTGAGGTTTTCTACTTATAGGATCATGCCATCTGCAAATAGAGATAATCTTACTTCCTTCTTTCTGATTTGGATGGCTTTTATTTCTTCTTGTCTGATTGCTCTTGCTAGAACTTCCAGTACTATGTTGAATATAAATGGTGAGAGTAGGTAGGCATCCCTGCCTACTACTGGATCTTAGTGGAAAAGCTTCATTTTTTTTCCCCATTGATTATGATATTAACCATGGGTTTTTCATAAATGGCTTTTAATATGTTGGGGTTCTTTTCCTTCTATACCTAAATGTTAAGAGCTTTCATCAAGAAAGGATGTTGAACTCTGTCAACTGCTTTTTCTGTGACAATTTAGAGGACCATGTGTTTTTTATCTTTCATTCTGTTACTGTGATATATCACAATGATTGATTTGTGTATATTAAACCAGCCTTGCCTGCCAGGAATAAATCCCATTTGATCATTATGTATAATCTTTTTGATGTATTGTTGAATTCAGTTTACTTATATTTTGTTGAGGATTTTTGCATCAATAGTCATCTGATACTGGCCTATAGTTTTCTTTTCTTGTGGTGTCATTGTCTAGCCTAGACATCAAGGTGATACTAGCCTCATAAAATATGCTTGGGAGTAGTCCCTCTAGCTCTATTTTTTGGAAGAGTTTATAAAGTATTAGTAATAAATTTTCTTTGAGTATTTGGTAGAATTCAGTTGTGAAGTCATCTGGTTCTAGGCCTATCTTTTGTTAGAAGGTTTTTAGTTACTGTTTCAATCTCTTTATGTTATTGGTCTGTTCAAGCTTTCTATTTCTTCCTGATTCAATCATGTCAGGTTATAGTTTTCTAGGAGTTTATCCAGTTCCTCTAGGTTATCTAATTTTTTGATACATAACTGTTCATAGTAGTCCCTTATGATCCTTTTAATTTTAGAGGCATCTGTTGTAATTTCTTCACTTTAATTTGTGGTTTTATATGTATAAGTTTTCTTTCTTTTCTTTTTTTTCTTAGTCTAGCTAGAGGTTTGTCAATTTTTTCAAATAACTAGCCTTTGGTTTTAATGATCATTTTCTGTTCTTTTTTGTTCTTTATCTATTTCTGTTCTGATCTTTATTCTTGCTTTCCTTCTGATAACTTTGCATTTACTTTGTTCTTTTTCTAGCTCCTTTAGGCTGTTTATTTAGGATTTTCTTTTTTAAGATAGGTACTTATTATAAGCTTCCCCTCTTAGAACTTCATTTGCCCCATCTCATAAATTTTGGTATGTTGTGTTTCCATTGTTATTTATCTCAAGATATATATTTTAAATTTCTCTTTTGATTTTCTTCTTTGACCTGCTTGTTTAGAGGCATATGATTTCGTTTCCATAAATTTATGAATTTTTAAAGATATATCCTGCTATTGATTTCTAGTTTCATACCATGGTCAGAAATGGTATAATTTTTATCTTCTTGAATGTAGACTAGTTAAAATAAATTGACTAGTTTTATAACCTAACATATCGTCTATCTTGGTGAATATTTCTTATGACTAGAGAAAAATATATATTCTTCTGCTACTGAATGGTAAGTTCTGTATGTCTGTTAGGTTCATTTGGCCTAAAGTGAAGTTCAAGTTCAGAATTTTCTTGTTAATTTTCTAAGTGGTTAATCTATCCATTATTGAAAATGAGGTATTAAAATCCCCTACTATTATTGTATTACTGTCTATCTCTCTTTTCATGTGCATTATTCAAGCTTTATATCGTTTGGTGCCCCAGTGTTGGGTGCCTATATATTTAAATTTTTTATGTTCTCTTGATGAATTTACCCCTTTATTATTAAATAGTGACTTTCTTTAACTCCTGTGACAGTTTTTTGACTTGGAATCTACTTATCTGATATAAGTATAGCCAACCTACTCCTTGCTCTCTTTTGATTACTATTTGCATAGAATATATTCTTCATCCCTTCACTTTCAGCCTGTATCTTTGAAGCTAAGATGGGTTTCTTGTAGGCAGCATATAGTTGGATCTTGTTTTTTTAATCCATTCAGTCTCTCTGTGTCTTTTTATTTGAGAGTTTATTAATCTATTTAAATTCAAGGCTATTACTGACAGATAAAGATTTACTCCTGCCATTTTGTTAACTGTTTTCTAGTGTTTGGTAGACCCATTGTTCTTTTCTTACTCTCTTGTTGTGTACCTTTGTTGTTTGGTGTTTTTCTGTAGTGCTAAGCTTTGATTCCTTTCTCTTCCTCATTTGTATTTCTTTTAGCTTTTTGCTCTGTGGTTACCATGAGACTTACGTAAAACATCTTATAGTTATAATAGACTGTTTTAGACTGATAACAATTAATCTTCAGTCACATACAAATATATTTTTTGTCGACACAATTTCCATCTTTTTATATTCGATATTCCTTAACAATTTATTGTAGCTATATGCTATTTATTTATTTATTTTTTTACCATTTTGACTTTTTACTTTTACACAAGAGATTTGAAAGATTTATGTACCACCATTACAGTAATGGCACATGCTGAATTCGACTATATATTTACCTCTACCAATGCACTTAATGCTTTCATATGTTTTCATGATACTAATTATCATCCTTTTGCCTCTGGTTGAGGAACTCCAAGCATTAGTAGTGATGAATTTTCTTAGCTTTTGCTTGTCTGGAAAACATCTGGAGAAAATGATCTCCTCATTTCTGATGAACAGCCAGCTTTTCTGGGAATAATATTGTTGACTGGCAGTATTGTTTTCTTTCAGGACTTTGAATATATCATCTCATTCTCTTCTGGTCTGCAAGGTTAGCTGAGAAATCCACTGATAGTCTATTGGAGATTCCCTTATATGTCACTTGACACTTCTCTCCTGCTACTTTTAAAATTCTCTCTGTCTTTGACTTTTTGCATTTTGATTATAATATGCTTTAGTAAGGACCTCTTTGGGTTGAATCTGTTTTGGAATTTTGAGCTTCATGAATCTGGATGTCCATATCCCAAGACTTGGGAAGTTTTCAGCAATTATTTTAAAATAAGCTTTCTGTATCTTTTCCCATCTCTTCTCCTTCTGGAACCCCCATAATGCAAATACTTGTTTGCTTACTGATGTCCCATAAGTCCTGTAGACTTTCTTCACTCTTTTTTATTTTTATTTTTTCTCTGATTGGGCTGTTTCAACAGACCTGACTGCAATTTCACAGTTGAAGTTTTCTATTATATTTTTATTTCATTCATTGAATTCTTCAGTTCCAAGATTTCTATTTTGTTCTTTTTTTAGATATTAAAAAGATGCTTTTATTTATTTTTTTATTTTTTGAGTTGGAGTCTCACTCTGTCCCCCAGGCTAAAGTGCAGTGGCATGCTCACTGTCACCCCAGCATTGACCTGCTGGTCTCCGGCAATCCTTCTGCCTCAGCCTTCCAAGTAGCTGGAACTACAGGTGTGTGCTACCATGCCTGGCTAATTTTTATTTATTGTAGACACGTTGTCTAACCATGTTGCCCAGGCTGGTCTTGAACCCATGGGCTCAGGCAATCCTCTCATCTCGGACCCCCAAAGTGCTAGGATTACAGGCTTGAGCCACTGTGCCCAGCCTAAAAATTGTGGTTTTTAAAAATAATATAAGTATTAAATTTTATTTCCTTATGCAACTGTAATGGGGTTTGGCTCAAACCACTAGACTTTATTATTATTTTTTTGAGTTGGAGTCTCACTCCTTTGCCCAGGCTAGAATGCAGTGGCATGCATGCTCACGGCCACCCCATTGTCGACTTTCTGGGCTCCAGTGATCCTTCTGCCTCAGCCTTCTGAGTAACTGGAATTACAGACGTGTAATTCCACGCCCAGCTATTTTTTATTTTATTGTAGAGATGAGGTCTCACCAAGTTGCCCAGGCTGGTCTTGAACCCACGGGCTCAAGCAATCCACTTGTCTCGGCCTCCCAAAGTGCTGGGATTACAGACTGAGCCATCAAGCTCAGCTTAGAATTTATTTTAAAAACGAAATAAAACAATGATATAAAAACTGCAAAAAAGTCTGGATCTGAAATTTTTCCTGTAATAGTACCAAATACCACAAAGAACAGATTATTATACAAATGTGTACACATTTTAAATATGAATATAATAGGGCTTGGTTTCAAGGAAAAACAAGCAAAAAGCAGGTCCTCATCAGAATTTTATTAATGCATACAAATGACAATGGTAATACTAACTAACTTCTTGTGCTATTCATATCTTCCTCCTTGATACCCTGTGTCAAACAGAAAATGTTTGGTTCTTTTTGAATGAATTTATCATTCAGATCATGAATTGTTTTCTTGATTACATTAAACTATCTGTATTTTCTTGTACCTCCCTAAATTTCCTTAGTATCTTTATTTTGAATCCCTTTTCAGGCAATTTATAAATTTCTGTTTCTTTGGCATCAGTTACAGGAGAAGTATTGTTTTACTTTGGTGGTGTCATGTTTCCTTTTTCATATTTCTTGTGTTTCTGCATTGATATCTGGACATTTAGTAGAATAGTCATCTCTTAAAAAATTTATAAAGAAGTTTTAGGTCGGGCACGGTGGCTCAAACCTGTAATCCCAGGACTTTTGGAGGCTGAGACGAGAGAATTGCCTGAGCCCAGGGATTCGAGGCCAGCCTGGGCAACTTGGCAAGACCTCGTCTCTACAATAAATCAAAAACATAGCTGGGCATGGTAGCACATGCCTGTAGTTCCAGCTAATTGGAAGGCTGAGGTGGAAAGATCACCGGAGCCCAGCAGGTCGAGGTTGTGGTGGCCATGAGCATGCCGCTGCACTCCAGCCTGGGTAACAGAGTGAGACTCTGACTCAAAAAAAAAAAAGAAGTTTTTGTAGGGAAAGACTTTCTCCTGAGATCTGTCCTAGGATATAAGTAGAGTATAAGTATGATAAGTATATAATAATATACTTATATAATAAGTATAATAAGTGTAAATATAAATATATTTCTATATAAATAAATATAATAAATCTCATAAGACTTTCACCTGCAGATCTGTCCTAAGATATAAATATATTGGCTCTGGTTCTAAGTGAACACAGTAGTTATAGTCTCTGCAGCTTCTTCAGCTGTGGTCAGCAATGACTGTGAGTACCTCAGTGGTGTATGCTTTAGGAATTTGTGGCAGTGGTGCTGGTAGCATTGGCTGTTATTCTCAGTAGCAAGGGTTTAGGGGTCCTCTGTTCTCATTTTCTCCATGATGGGGATATTTAGTTGGGGAGATACCTCTTGGTATCAGGTCTGACACAGTCTACAATCAGCCACGGCAGCACCGTTCCAGGGCATAGGTGCTTGGAGTGGCTGTAGAGCTGGGGTTCTGAGCTCAGTGTCCTAATGAACTAATGTGGCACCTGTAATGTGGGTGCATGTTCATTCTCAGAGGCACTTCTCAAAAGCTCGGGCCCAAGAGGCAGGGATATAACCCTGACTCCAATCCTGGGGGTCAGGGAACAGCATTGGCACAGGGCCAGGGAAGTGGTATTCTAGAGACTTGAGCTCCAGGGAGCAGGGAACTGCTCCTGTTCAGGTCCTGGAGTTAAAAAGGCACAATAGCAACTTGGGCACCAGGAGAGGAGTTACCACTTACTGGTGACTCTGGATTGTTGGGTGGTTGGACACAGCAGTAGCCCGGGCTCTGCTAGGCTGGGTGCAGCAGCATCAGGAACCCAGGAATACCAGGGCACAGCTGTGGCCTGGGCTCTCGAAGGCCAGGAGTAGCACAAGAATGACTTTCCTCCTCAGGGAGATGGGGCCCCTCAGCAACTCAGATTCCAGAGGGCTAGTCCAGATCTCAAGAAGTGAGTTGCTGAGGTTATTTCACACAGAGGGTGGGTGGTACAGCTTAGCCAAGGTCCATATCCTTGGGGGCAGAGCACCATGCCAACTTAGGTGTGTAGGGACACATGTGTCTGCTGGGTTTTGAGTTGTGGTCCCCCAAGCAGGGTCCTGGGGTGCAGCTGCTCCCCTAGGCCAGGCCTCTTGATCGCTGGGGTGGGGGAGAAGCATACTTTGTCAGCTTGGGTACCGGAGGCTGGCACTTTAGTTCCTGTGGGAACTGGGCACTGGGTTGTTTGTTGTGGGAGAGGGTGGCAGAGGCAGCTTCTCTGCTAGGCCTGGGCTCTGAGAAGTAGAAAGGGCATGGACACTGCTACAACTGGGCTGGGAGAGATGGAGTGACTCTGAGATACCTTTTGTTCCCAGGGAGTGGGGAGCTATAGCTACTTGGCTGAGGAATAGTGCACAACTGTGTGTTAGCATGGTGCAATGATGGCAGAGCCTCAGGGATGAAGAGATGTAGTGACTGTTGACTCCTGGAGCAGGCATACTCTAACAGTGGCTCTAGTTTCAAGATAGCATGGCACGGTAGCAGCTTGGACCACGAGGAGCAGGACACAATGTGGGCTCCTTCTCTGGAGTAGTGTAGTTGTGTAAACTCCATGCAGCTCCCTAACTTGGGGTCAGGGCCTGTGAAGACTCAAGGATTCTCCCATAATGAAGACCCCAGGTATCCACACAGGTGATATAAGTTGCTGAGGTCCTCCTGCTTACCTTTTTCTTCCTGGTTTTGAGCTGATCCCAACTGAGGGGATAAGATGGTAGAATCAAAACGTTTCCTTCCTTTCTCTATGTGGTCAACTGAGTTTCTGTGCTCTACAGTATTTCTTCCATCTCTTGCTGTACTCCAGCAATTTCCTTTAGTCACGCTGGTCAAAATGAAGTTCGTTGTTTATTCATTGTTTTGGTCCTTTTTTGTTGTTAGGATGGCCATTAGGCACCTCTAGTTGACCACGTTGCTTCCTCCTGACCTGGTTTTCTTTAAGTGCCATGTCTTAGCGCACAATTAACAACTATTTTTCCCGCATTTTGGGGCTTAGTTAATAGTGCTATCATAGAGTTTTTATCTTATTTTATTTTGTTTTTTTTAAATTTTTTATTTTAGAGATGTGGTGTACAATTCAGGGTTAGGTATACAAATGTTTATTATGCAGGTGCCCTTGTATTGTAGAGTTTTAAAAATTGTTATTCCTTACAAATATATTTTAGGGAAATTATGGGAATTAAACTTATATTCTGACTCATGAACATAATTACCATTTATGTTTGTTCCACAAAAAACATAAATGGAGCAGTGTTTCAAATTCTTGAATTAAAAGTGGGCATTAGGGTTACTGCTGATAAGTTAGGAACTTTTGAATATAAAAGTTAGATATTCTCTGCCTTTTTTTTTTTTTTTTTTTTTTTTTGAGTTGGGCTCTCGCTCTGTCACCAAAGCTGAGGTACAGTGGCATCATCATAGCTCAGTACAACTTCGAACTCCTGGGCTCCAGGGATCCTTCTGCCTTCTGAGTAGCTGGAACTAGAGGCATACACTACCATCCCCAGCTAATTTTTTAAAATTTTTTTGAAGTGGCAAGGTCTTGCTATGTTGCCCAGGCTATATTATCTACTTATTAAAGCTAAATTTCAGATTATGATATTGTGAAAATCTTTTGGGGGGTATATATATACATACACACACACACACACACAAACTACTAAATTATTATTTTTCAAATTGCACTATGTTCAACAACATGATAAATTACTAAGCATTGACAAAGAATTTACTGTAGTATGTTCATGCATGGGGTAATTACATAATTTTAGAGTGTCAAAATAAAAGCAGAAACAAGCAGAATACCTGAGCTTTTTCTTTTTTCCACTAAAACATAATTTTCCAAAATATTTTATAATATCCATAAGAAATATGTTTTTACTTACAAAGAACTAAGTAGATCGCCAACAGTAAAAGCTTCTTCAACTATATATGTATATATGTGTATATATACACACACATACATATAATTTATATATATGTTTTAAAATAATAGTGATTTTAGAGTTTTCTGATGTTACTGAAAATAATTCAATAAATTTTCTGATATTTTTAAATAGGTTACAGAACTATGCATATTCCGTAAGGGATTCCAAACTGAGAGGTAAGTGTAGAGATCATTTTTGAATAGCATTTTCAGATATAGAAAAAAGTAGTCCATTACTGATGAAATATTAATGGGTGATATATTTCTGTTATAGAACTCTTAATAGATGGTATTGCTTATCATCATGCTGGCATGGAGCTGTCAGATAGAAAAATAGTTGAAGGAGCTTTTACTGTTGGTGATCTACCAGTTCTTTGTAAGTAAAACATATTTCTTTGGATATTATAAAATATTTTGGAAAATTATGTTTTAGCGGGAAAAAACCCCCAGATATTCTGCTTATTTCAGCTTTTATTCTGACACTCTAAAATTATGTAATTACCCATTCATGAACATGTTACAGTGAATTCTTTGTCAGTGCTTGGTAATTTATCATGTTATTGAACATAGGGCAATTTGAAAATAATAATTTAGTAGTTTTTTGGTTTTAAAGTGTTACTATTTTAGGCTGTAATGCTTTTTTTCTTTCATCTTTTCTAAATTTTTTACATATGAGTTTTTATTGCATTTATAAAAATATGTCTTTTATAAGACTATGTCTTCCTGAAGCAATAACGTTATATGGCTTGAAATTACTGTCTTAATCCGATGCAGTTACTACCAGTACTTTAGCTATGGGAGTAAATTTGCCTGCTCACCTAGTAGTTATAAAATCTACAATGCATTATTCTGGAGGAATGTTTGAAGAGTACAGTGAAACAGATATTCTACAGATGATTGGTAGAGCTGGTCGACCTCAAGTAAGTGAAAATAACTTTGCTTGTTATAGCTTATGTTAAAACATAGTAAAAACTAAATACGATTTTTTAAATTGGCATGTCATAATTAGATTAGGTTTAAAAGTAATTTAACAGAGAAAATCTACCTTAATGGAAGAATAAAAGTAAAACAAGCTTCACCAGCTGGGACCTGCTTTCTCCATTCTCTCTAAGCTCCCACTGTTTGATGAAAGAGTAGGTTTATGAATGGATGCTGCTAAAGCACTTTTTAGTTTTGAGGAGTTTTTTGTTTGTTTGTTTTGCTTTTTATTATAAATGGGAGTGCTCTCGGCATTGTGATGGGACAATTTTCCGTTGTGTAGGGCTGCCATGTGCATTACAGGATGTGTAGCATCCCTAGGTCCTAGCACTAAATGCCAGTACTGGTCCCCAGGCATCGTGACAATTAAGTCAGTCCATATGCATTTCAAAACAACCCTACTCTGACAAATACTTGAAAGAAGAAGCCATTCATATAGGTACTAAGGGAACATTCAGAAAGGACATCTTTCCAAACAATGTCAAAATATTGTTACACAATTTATAACTATGTGGATTGAATCAGATTATATGTAAACTACACCAACTATTACAGTTTTTATCTAGTGACCAAAGTGTTTTTATTTTAACATTGCCAAAATTGTTATATTGAAACCAAAGTAGTACTTATGGCCATACTCTTGGAAGGTTTTTAAATTAAATTTTCAGTTAACATTTAAACTCAGAGCATTTTTAAGTTCTTTTTGAACTGTTATGTAAGGCAAGGGCACTGCTTAATATAAAATGAAAGTCTTGAGTCATGAAGAGGACTGGTATCAAAATGTGGTCTTCTTTTCTAAATTTCTCTATGTAGTTGTATTTTTCTTTCTTTTTTTTTTTTCCAGTTTGACACTACTGCTACTGCGGTTATTATGACTCGGTTAAGTACAAGAGAGAAATACATTCAGATATTAGCTTGTAACGACACTGTAGAAAGCAGGTAATACAGAAAATATTCCAAAAAAGATAATAATGCTAATATAATCTATTTTATTCTTTTAATATATTATAAATAAATTTGTTTGGAGATTTTTAACAGCCATTTTCTGGAAATTTTCAACAATTTAACTAGATAGTTTATGTTCTTTTAGGGAATTTAATGTTTCTGTACAAAAGATTTTTATTCAACATGCATTTCTTAACATGTTAGCATGTATCCTTGTTTATAACAAGGCCTAACTTATAATAAGGACTTACTAATTATATTACAACTTATATATTAAATTATATAAATTTATAATTGCTAATTTATACTAAGAGGAGAAATATTATTTTAACATCTTTAAAATTTGTTTATTACTAAGAGAGAGGCAATTTGGGACCTATTAGTAAAGTATTTGATAAATTCTCTTTTGGAGGAAATAGGATATAATTCACCTTCCACTTTTTTTAAAAATAATAATCTGTCTTTTAGAGCCATGAAGTAGAGAGAAATCTCAGGTCTTTTTAAAAGTTTAACTGACATTTTAAACTTTTCCTCTTATATTTTTGGAAACTGTTATATTTTATGAATTATTAAAGTAGCAGTGAGTATATTATATATTGTTAAAATTTAAAAGTAAGAGTTATGGCATTGAAATGCATATTAGTAATGCAAAGTTGTTTTTTTTCTCCTTTAGTTTGCACAGACATCTCATTGAGCATTTAAATGCAGAGATAGTACTGCATACCATCACAGATGTGAATATCGCTTTGGAATGGATACGCTCAACCCTGCTTTATATCAGAGCCTTGAAAAATCCATCTCATTATGGTTTGTTACGTTGACTTGGAAAAGTAGTCATCTTTTCAAGCCAACTAGGCCTATATTTATACTAATAGCTCATGGAATAGATAGATTACAGAAACGAATATGTAACGGAAACAAAAGTAACAAGTTACATTTAGAGGCAACATTAGACAAAAGTGAAAAATCTTTATCTGAAATGTTTTATTTCTAGTTTTGTAATTAAGTTTGAAATCAGCACTATTAAAAATATACCTGGTAGGAAAAAAATCAGCTCTACTACAAATAACAGAAATGCCTAAATTTTAAAAAATAAGTTAAAGTTTTTAAAGTCTAGAATTTTGTCTGTACTTAGTGTTCAGCCACTCACTTATTCTGAATTTGTTACTGTTCATTTTTCATTTCACAAGAAATCAAAGTGTATATAGTATTACTATTGCAGCTGGAATTTTCATCCTGCTTAAAGCTAACACACATCTGGTTATGTTGCTTCTAGATGGTTTTTTCATGTGGTGTAGGTTATAAAATAAGAATACTTGGGGTTACTGAATACCAAATTAAAACCTGACTCATTGCAATACCATTCTAATGCACACAGTAGATACCCCAAAATATAGTAATTTTCTAAAGCAATTGAACCAATTTACACTATAAGCAGCAATGTATGAGAGTTCTGGATTCTCTACATCAGTTTGCAAATAGTTGATTTTGTCAGTATTTTAAATTTCAGCCATTTCTGTGTGTATGTAGTGGTGTATTATCTCCTTTTGCATTTTCCTGGTGAATACAAGCACTAAGGATACTTTCTTGTTTATTAACCATGTTTTGAAGTGCCCCTTCAAGTCTTTTATCCATTTTAAAATTAGGGTTGTTTGTATTTTTATTATTAGTTAGTTAGTTTTCAAACAAAGTTTATTATAGAAAGAAGTGAGAAAAGAAATGGGGACATGCCAGAGCTGGCATGGGTGAAAGAAACTACCGTATTTTTATTATTAATATATAGGAGTTCTTTATATATTCTGGATAAGAGTCTTAGAAAATATGTGTATTCAAATCTCTTCTTCTAGTCTATAACTTGACTATTCACTTTCTTAAAGAATCTTTTGATGAAAGAAAATTCTTAATGTAAATAATGCTGCTGTGAATGCTGTTATATATGCCTTCTGATACACACATGTATAACTATGGGTATGTGCCTAGGAATACAATTATTGGGTTATAGAGTATAACTTTCAATTTTAGTGAATAGCTCAAAATTGTTGTATTACCATGTTTTTATGGGTACATCCATTTTATAATGAAGTTCATTAGAAAATATTAATCACTAGACAAATATTTGTTATGTGTAAAATATTAGGAATTTATTCCACACTATTCTTATTAAAATATAATATTTCTGATCACTGTTATACAATAAAATAGGCAAAAGACACCTACTTTATATTGAAAGGATATCAAAACAGTGGTTGTTTTCTATAGATACTTAGACCTTGTTTGAACTCAGTAAGCTGGATTTTTGGTTTTTTTTTCCTATATAAGATTTATTTAGACTATTCTTCTCTAGTTACCCAGGGTATAAACTGAACCTACAAAGATGAATTAAATCCATTCTATTTTATTTTTTGTAAATTTTCATGGCTTATACAGGTTTTGCATCTGAATTGAACAAAGGTGGAATCGAATCAAAATTACAAGGTTAGATACATTTCCTTCTAAAAATATTCTATATATTTTAATGAAAAAGTTGCTATTGTGAAAGTAAGAATTTTTTAAAAAAGAAATTTATTGTCTGTAGAAAAAATAAACGATTTCTTTTTCACACATAAAGCTTGGCACATGTACTTATTGCTGAATTAATCTGTATTAATTCTATTGGAATATCTTTATATAATATCTTAACTTGGTTTATTTGCTTTTTATCTTTATTTATTCATTTAATTAATTTATTTGTTTGTTTGTTTTGTTTTATTTTTTTAAGTTGGAGCCTCACTGTCGCCCAGATTGGAGTGAGTGGCCGCTCCGGCCAACGCAGCCTCAACCTGCTGGGCTCCAGCGATCCTTCCGCCTCAGCCTTCCAAGTTGCTGGAACTATAGGCACGCGCTACCACGCCCAGCTAATTTTTTGATTTATTGTAGAGATGAGGTCTCACGTGCCCAGGTGGGTCTCAAACCCACGGGCTCAGGCAATCCACTCACCTCAGCCTCCCAAAGGCGCGGGATTACAGGCTGAGCCACCGAGCCTGGCTTATTTATTTATTTTTTGAGTTGGAGTCTCACTCTGTCGCCCAGACTGGAATACAGTGGCGGCTCCCGGCCACCGCAGCCTCGACCTGCTGGGCTTCGGCGATCCTTCCACCTCAGCCTTCCAAGTAGCTGGAACTATAGGCACAGGCTACCACGCCCGGCTGATTTATTTATTTATTTATTGTAGGGATAAGGTCTCACCAAATTGCCCAGGCGGGTCTCGAACCTGCGGGCTTAGGCAATCCACTCACCTCAGCCTCCCAAGGTGCAGGATTACAGGCTGAGCCACCGAGCCTGGCTGGTTTTTATCTTTAACATGATCCTGATTTTTGAAAATGTTGCCTTCAGATACATACTCTGTAATTTTCTTTTCTAGTTAATTTTAACAGAAAATATAAGGCTGCCTTGATCATTGGCTTTTTTGCTAATCTGTGCAATGATGTATTCCTAGCAAACTCCAGCTTTATTATTTAATTACTTAGTATTTCATTATCTGTCTTTTAAAATATCAAAATATTGTTAGACATTTATTAGGATTAGAAATTGCTACTTCTTCATTGTGTTGAGATTCTTCTTCCAGTAAAAGAAGTTAGATCCACTAAAAATATTTAGCCCATTTTAATTTATTCACTACTTGAAGATACATGTATGTCAAATAAAAATGCAGAGGTAAGGATGAAGCAGTATAATTGTCTTGCATAAAAAATAAATACATGGCTGGGCTCAGTGGCTCAGCCTGTAATCCCTCGCTTTGGGAGGCCAAGGTGAGTGAATTGCCTTAGTCCGTGGGTTCGAGACCCACCTGGGCAACTTGGCGAGACCTCATCTCTACCATAAATCAAAAAAATTAGCCAGGCGTGGTAGCTCGCGCCTGTAGTTCCAGCTACTTGGAAGACTGAAGCGGGAGGATTGCTGGAACCCAGCAGTTCGAGGCTGCGGTGGCCGGGAGCATGCTACTGCACTCCAGTCTAGGCAACAGAGTGAGACTCCAACTCAAAATAAATGAATAAAAATTTTTTAAAAATAAAAAGAATAAATATGTTTTAAGACATGGTGATAAGCAATAGCATATATTCATAATGCTGCTGTTGAGATACAGATCTAGAAAACAGTTGTATTATCTGTATTTACTGACCAATTTTGTAATGGAAATTTTAAAATTAAAGCATATATTTTGATAATCATGATTAAATACACTCAAGAAATTAGACAGTTTAAGAGATATCTTGCTATATTCTAATAAATTCAATGTTTTTCTTAGCAGACTCGCCATTTCATATTTGCCTTATCTTCAGACATTATAGGGTTAGCAAAGTTTTGCCTTATAAAGAAGGATAGCTAGATTCATTATGTAAATAAGAATATAAGGTTTTTGTATTGTAGTGAAGAAAAAAAGTTACATCTTTTCCTCATTCATTGCAAGGTCCATAGTGGACACTGCTATAACAAAATACAGATTAACAAGAGAAAAGCATAACAAATTTATTTAATCAAAGTTTTATGTGACATAGCAGCCTTCAGAAATTAAGCCTCCAGGTAATACTGTGTGTTTCTATTCTAAGTTTAATGAAAGAAGTGGATAGTTTGGAGAAAAATGATTGGACCAAAAAAGTATGATCTAATGTTAATAAAATGAGGAGAAATTAGTAAGGCCCATTTGTTCAGATTCCTCTTGACCTCTCTGTGACCTCTGGATATTAGGCAGGACCATTTCATATCCTGGAATTGAAGGTCTTGTACTTTCAGGCAAGGTAGATCAGAGAATTCCTTTATGACCATGCATTACACAGAAAGAAAAGGGAAGGTCAGAGTGCCCTTTTTGCTTCTGGGACTCTTGCAGTCTTCAGTTCAAAGTACTTTGTGGTAGTGTTTTCTGAGCCCTGCCATTAAGCCTTGGAGGTCTGCCTTAAATCTCTCAGGAAGGGTCCTTAGCATAGAGTATGCTGTTGCCTAAACTTGGTTATACTTTCTTGCTCAGTATCCTTTAATGCCTCCTTCATCACTCTCTTAGAATAAATACAGAGTTTCATCAGAGCCCACAAAGTCCTACTTGATCTTTCCTTGCCTATTTCTCTGATTTCTTTTTTGTTTTTGTGTCAGAGTCTCACTCTGTCACACAGGCTGGAGTGCAGTGACACTTATGGCGAGCCCAGTGTCCTAACCTATTGAGTTGAGGTGATCCTTCTGCCTCAGCCTTCCAAGTAGCCGGAACTACAGGCAAGCACTGCCACGCCTGGATAATTTTTTGATTTACTGTAGAGATGAGGTCTTGCCAAGCTGCACAGGCTGGTATCAAAGCTGTGGGCTCAGGTAATTCTCTCACCTTGTCATCCCAAAGTACTGGGATTCAGGCTTGAGCCACCGCACTCAGCCTGTTTCTCTAATTTCATCCCTTGTCACTTTCTCTTTTATTCTACTCTTACCAAACCAGCTGCTTTGCTGTTCCTTAAACACAGCAATCTTGTTCTTACATCAGGTCCTTTGCTCTCTCTGTTCCTTATTTTTGGAATACTTCATGCATATTTTACATAGTGTGCACCTTCATTTTATTCACATGTCACTTTTTAGAGAGATTTTCCTGTACGATCTTATTTAAATCCCCTTTTACTGAGAGGAAGACAAAATGATTTCATGATGTTATTGTTGTTTTCCTTGTTCTTGGAAAAGGTGATGTGTTTATTTTGACAATTAGGGTGACTGTATATTCATATCAAAAATTATATAGCATATATCAGAAACACATAAACTTTAGTTAAAAGCTTAAAATCGCTATTATTCTATAAGTTCTTTCTCAGCTTTATTTTTATCATATACTTGAAACTTTATTACTTGTTTGTATATTGGATTGCTTTCTTCAATAAGTATAAATTCTGTAGAAAAACCTTGTCTTATTTACTGCTGTAAACCTAGAGCTTAGAATAGTATAGTATATAGTATAGTAAGTATTCTTTATTGACTGACTGAATAGTGGGTAATGAACTGACTTAATGTAATTAAGAAAATCAGAAGAGACTTCAAAAGCTTTATTCAACCAAACACTTAAAACTATCAAGCTGTCTAAGCAATGTCACAAACTAAATACTTCCCAAAGAACCTTCCTTCTAATGGCTTTTTTGTGAGTGGCTACTCTATTTAGGATTGAACAGTTGAAGTATTCTCACTGTCTGCTCTGAACTGCCTCATATCTCCTGGGCTGCAGCATGGGGCAAAGAGAGAACTGTAAGCAGCAGGCTACTAAAATTGGTTTCATTCCCATCAGTTAGTGAGCCTGAACTAGCATGACTTCCTATTCAGAAGTTCTTTCCAGTTAGCCATGATGGCATAGTCTGAAAAACAAGTACATAATAAAAGCATCAGTTAATACAGTTTTAAGTTGTTGCCTCAGGAAAGTGACAAACAGGGAGGAAGGGAAGGACTGGTGGAATAGAATAATCTTTGTAGAATCATTTGACTCTTTATACTTTGTGCACACAAATCTTTGATAGAAGTTGAAAGGAAAAAGAAAAGAAAAAGAAAACTACTGCCATAATGGAGGACAGAGAGCAAAGCAGTTACTTAGACCTGGAGTAAATTACTTAACGTCTATTCTTTAGTTTCCTAATCTGTATATGAAAATAACATTAATGCCTACTTTATTGTGTTATTTTGAAGATTAAATGAGGTAATATGTGTCTATCATTTAAATGCTCCAAGTTGTAAATGTTATTTTCACTTAATGTTATTTTTATTATTTGTATTATTGCTACTGTTAGAAAATCTTTTGACGTATTAGTTAGCTCTTTTGTTTAAGTGAATCTTTTCTTACCACTTAAGTAGGGACTATGGTTCTTCCCAGGATAGTTGCACAGTAACATAGCTTTAGCATATTTAGTAATAAATTCTATTTTGCCCTGCTTCTCTATTTTACTAAAATTAAAATATGTTCTCTATAATTGAGCAGAATTATGTTTGAAGAATCTGAATGATTTATCATCCCTGGACTTAATAAAGATGGATGAAGATGTTAATTTCAAACCAACTGGTAATTTCCTATCATTGTTAGTAAATTTAGCAATTACTTACTTAAGACAAAATTAATAATTTCTTCTACTAAAATTTGGATGTTGGTAAAACTAAATTGTGATTTCTGTTCTCAACAGGGTATTGTCATTATTAGCCATAACGCATGATAAATTTACACAAGTGATATTTTTTAAAGTATTGGCCGGGTTTGGTGGCCCAGGCTGTAATCCCAGCACTTTGGGAGGCCAAGGCAAGTGGATTGCCTGAGCCTGGGGGTTCGAGACCAGCCCAGGCAACTTGTCGAGACCTTGTCTCTACAATAAGATAAAAAATTAGCTGGGCATGCAGGTGCGCACCTATAGTTCCGGAAGGTTGAGGTGGAAGGATTGCCGGGACCTAGCAGGTCAACACTGGGGTGGCTGTGAGCATGCTACTGCACTCCAGCCTGGGTGATGGAGTAAGACTCCAACTCAAATTAAAAAAAAAGTATTGAACTTCTTTTTGACAAAGAATTTGTCCTCACTGATTTTGATTTTGGTGACTTTTAGCAGAGGATTAAAGCGCTCAAGTCTTTGGGTTGCTTGAGACCTGTTGTAATTACTGTATGTATCTTTTTACCAGTTCTTAAATACTTGACTATTGATTATGTGGCTGGCTACCAAGCCTTTTGTAACATTAAGAAAAATATATTTTCCTTTTACTTACATGAGTAAAGTTCATTTGCTGGGCCCCTATAACCAAAGACAGATTAACAAGAGAAAGGCATACAGATTTATTTAACATAAGTTTTATGTGACATGGGAGCCTTCATAAAGAAATGAAATGATTAAACCATCTCCCAAGAAATGGTTAAATCTGAGTGTTTATGAACCAAGTGTAATAAACGGGAAAATTTAACAAAGCCTATTCACTCAGATTCATCTTTGTGTCCTGTGCCTTTGGGGATAAGGATGTTCCTTTATTCCAGGTATAGGGAGGACACGTTTTACATGAGAATTTTATGACCTGCTTCAGAGGAAGGTCAGAAAGTTCTTGCTGTTCCTCAAATTCTTTAGCTTAAAATATTCAATATGCCAAGATGCCATGTTTTGGGGAAGTGTGTCCTGAACCCTGTCACTCCTTTTTTTCTCTCTCTCTTAAGTACTATTTACATTATAATAGGAGAAGGAAATAATGTTTTATGGTTTTCAGCACTTGTGATTAGAAAATTTTTTGGAGAAAATATAGACTTCATTATTCCAACTAAACCTTTTAAGAAAAGGTACTCTACTTACTCTATAAAAGTTGGGAAGTATAGAAAAGTTTTTATTAAATATTCAGAATCTGGCTGGACGCGATGTCTCAAGCCTGTAATTCCAGCACTTTGAGGAGCCGAGGCGAGTGGATTGCCTGAGCCCACGGGTTGGAGACCAACCCAGGCAACATGGTGAGAAAAGAAAAAAGTACCAAAATAACTAACTTCATGAAGATTATAACTATATAATAGATATACAACCTGAGTCTGCTTTACCAGAGACATCAGTGGTATATTAAAAACCCACTAACATGTTCAAAAAAAGAAAAATCAGAAATCTGTTTATTAATATTTGGCATTTACCCTTCTTTTTTTGTTCTTTTTTTTGAGTTGGAGTCTCACTCTGTCACCCAGGCTGGAGCGCAGTATCATGCTCATGGCCACCGCAGCCTCGATCTGCTGGGTTCCCACAATCCTTCCACCTCAGCCTTTCAAGTAGCCGGAACTACAGGCGTGTGCCCACGCCCAGCTAACTTTTTGATTTATTGTAGAGACGAGGTTTCACCATGTTGCCCGAGCTGGTCTCCAACCCACGGGCTCTGGCAATCCACTCACCTCAGCCCCTCAAAGTGCTGGGATTACAGGTTGGGATATACCCTTCCAATTTTAATGCACTTTTTACATACTTGCAACCATGCTATAGAAATGTATGATTTTGTATCATGTTGTTACAATTGTTTTAAAACAGTTTACTGCCCTGACTCTCAACCCTAGATTAATAACATTTTTTTCAATCTTCCTTACTCATTCTTTTTTATTGTGATTATAGACATGCTACCATATATGTTGTAATTTATGTGCATTTAGAATATGTTAGAAAATGTTTTGGGGCAAGTTAAGCCCATCTCTACTATTCTACAGTGATCATAATTAGATCATTATATTTTGAAATACCTGAAATCTGGTTAGGACCTAACAATCTGAACAAACATTACACAATTAATCAGTTCGCGTGACTTCTTAGTAAATGCAAAAAACAAGTTGCACATGTAAATTGTTTGGAATCTTGTGGGATGTCAGTATGTATGCATCTGAAGCTTGGATTATTTATTCTGTTAACGTTTGCTATATTCTATTGCTTGACCATACCCTCCCTCCCTCTGCTTTTGGAAAAGTACTTTGGCAATTCCTTGAAACACAATCTTCTAAAACAAAAATAACAACATCATGGCTACCATTGCAAGGCTTAATCCATGTTGCATTTTGCTAAGACATGAATTCTTGGCTGCAATGTGTTGTATTAATTGGTTAGTCAGGTCCCTTCCCCACCCTTCAAGATCTCTTGATAATGGTTTAAAACAGTTTGGGCATCTTCAGCATCACTGAGACAAAATCTTAAGAGACAAAGTTCTTTTCTTTCCCCTATACTTATAATTTGTATGCACTAAAAGTACCATTAAATATTGCCTTAGAAGATTTTGGGCCACTGTTTTCTAAAAAAAATTATTTCAATAGCTTGGGGAGTACAAATAGCTTCAATCTGGGTTTTAAGTACACCCACCACCCCTACCCGTGCACTTTGCTCCGGACAGGTGATGTTTTGTCCCTGCACCCCTCTCCCACCTTCTGAGTCACCAGTGTCCATTATGCCATTTACCATGTCTTTGCAGATCCTTATCTACTCCTTATTTTGATAAGCCCAACTTTGTTTATGAGCATTATCCTTTTGTGTGGTCTACAGTATCTCGCTGGAGGTGGGGGGGGGGTCATAAGAATCACCAAGGTTAACTTTTTAAAAAATCTATTCTTAGATCCTTTTATTCTCATCAAGAATCTTATTTCCACTATCATTTCTTCTTTGTGGTACTTCTTGAATCTACCAATACCATTCCTTCTGTCTTTAAACATATCTACTAAATGATCTACACTAACATTTTTTCTTTTTTCTTAGTCATAAGTGAACACTATATGATTAATTTTTTTCTTCTTGACACTCTACTACTCTTTTGGCTCTCCTTCTGCTTTTTTAGTCTCCCTTTGCTGACTTTTTTTTTTTTTTTTGCTTACTATGGGCTTCTTAAAGTTTCAGTCCCTGGATCTTTATTCCTAGTTTGTGCTCATTTCTTTGCAAGCATAATCTACTTTCACTGCGATATCTATAGTCATTATGTACATTAATTCAACATTGTAGTTTTGGCCATGGTTTCTTACCTTTGCTACAAAATTTGATCCTCAGTTTTCTGTTGGAAGTTTTTACTTACATATATACATGAAACTTGACACCCAGATGCAAATAAGAGTGAATTTGACCTGGAATACAGTGGAACATAGAATTTGGATTCCAAATACCTGAATTTCCATACCAGTTCCACTACTTGCCGGCTATGATCTTATGCTAACTGGGCCTTCGTTTATTCATCTGAAAAATAGGAATCTGAAAAATAGGAATATATTACATGTCTTCCCATATTGGGTTATTGTGATGATCAAATGGAATAATGAATGTAAAAATATTTTACTGCAACAAGGATTGTTATTCCTTTTTTTCAAAGACTAGGAAAATATATCTTTATTTGCCTATTATTAGCTTTTTTTTCCAAGCCTAAGATCACCATAAAATATTTGATACATTTGGTTTTTCTTCCGTCATTCCATATCCAGGAAGTCATCAAACACTAAATCCAGTGTTAGGGTTGGAAATCTTCCTTATCACATGCTAGGGTAATGTTTTTGAAAGTGTGTTGGGTTGACTACTTGCCGTCAGAATCAACCGAAGGTGCTGTTATGTTAAAATGCAATTAATTCCACCCCAGACCTACACACCTCAATTTTGGGGGGAAAAACCTAGGAATTTTAATTTTATCTCTGAGTGTAAGCCCTCTTTCAGATAAATATTTTGTTAGTTCTTGGATGCTTTGGAGATACTTGTATTTCACTTAGCTATTTTAGTTGCCTTTAGCAGAAGGGTTGCTTTGTAATTTCTTAGCCCATCGTTAATATAGAATTAAGTTCCTTATGTAATATTTCTAATTAATTTACTTTTATGACATATTGTTCCTTCATATTACAAATATTTTCTTTTGTCTCTTTGAGTCTATTTTCTTTGTATATGAGTTCTTAGTTTGTATATTTCAGTAGTTGTGCTTCATATAGTTGCTTTTTAGTTTGTTATCATAATACTCAAGTATCTAGGTATTTTCACCTGTAAAATACCTAGATAAACCACATATTACATTACCACATACTACAAAAGAAGAAAGGAAAGAAGGAAAGGAAGGGAAGGAGCTTATTCTGCAATGCGGTCCTAAGAATGTATGGCCACATTAATAGGGAATCTTCAAGCCAAAGTTGCCTATCAGGGGAACTCATTGTCTCATAAGTCTACCTTAGTGTCCCTGCCATGCTCAACCATTGGTTGGGAACATCTTGTGAAAGTATGATTTCAGTGTAAACATAGTGATGATTCAGTGCGCAGTAGCTGGGGCTATCAGTCAGTGATGCGTCTTGCAGTTGGAGGTCTGAAAGGTATATTCTCAGGGCCTCTGTGCCCCACTCCCCATCTGTTTCATGACCTTTACTTTGAAATATCCTGAATTTCCTACTATGAGAATATTCATTCAATTGCTACATTGATAGTAAGTTGTTTATTTCCTCTTTTAATTGCAAATATTTTAAAATTTATTTTCATTCTTTCTACTTTGACTCATTTTCTTTCTAGGTTATATTTTTTTCTTACCTAAGAAAGCCTCAGCCCTACTAATAAGTCAATAAGAATCAAATATTTTCTGAAAACCTTTCATTTTTCATTTTCCATAGCAAAGAGATACCTTATATTAATTGATAAACTTTTAGAGTAAGAAGACTATCTTTAAACCTATCCCAGTGGTTAACATACTAGTTCCCTTGGTAACCATAATCTTGATATCTCATACACTTCTCTCAGAAGCTTTGTTTTATGAACTGCTCCACTATCCACATTTTAGGCGAACATCTTCACCAGGCTTCTAATTGAAAAAGTGGCTTTAAGCTGGCCTGGCTGCTTCTCTCTCCCTGATTGTGAATTCTATTATACCATCTCCTTGATGCCTATAATCCTCTTGGAATGCCAAACATATCTTCTTCAGCAAAACATGTAGCACATACATAAATGTTAGCCTTTTCCTTGTGAAGCAGTATGCCACTTTCCTTTTCCCAACTCTTTTCCGTGCATTCACAAGGCTTGACATTCTTTGGAATGCTTTTAGACAATTTATAAGTGAGTCTAGTAACCTCTTAAGTGAATTCCATTCCATCAATTACTTGCCCGCACTTCACCTATCCTCCTACCCCTAACCAACCTGCTTTTCTATATACACAACAACTTATTTTCAAACTTCAATTTAAATATAATATTGCACAAGAATTTTAATAGTCCTCTTGTTATTTTACAAATCCAAAATCGAAACTTCTCTAATATAATTTCAGGGGTCTTTCAAGCCCTCTCTAGTCTATCATTTATCATGTTATAATAATAAAAGTAGGCAACATTTATTAAATGTTAAGCACTATGCTAAGCAGAGTGTGTGTGTGTGTGTGTGTGTGTGTGTGTGTGTGTGTATAAACTGCATTTAATTTTCTTTACAACAAATTTCTGAGGTAGGTAGTTTTATTATCCTTACATTAAGAAACTGGTAAAGTAAATCAGCCTTCCATACGACCCTGCAATCCCCCTACTGGGAATAGACCTGGAGGAACTCATATCACTCTATGAAAAAGATACCTGCACACGGATGTTTATTGCAGCATTATTTACAATTGCAAAATTATGGAACCAACTGTGCTGCCCATCAAAAAAGAACTGGATAAAAAAAATGTGATACATATACACAATGGAAGAAGGACAAAATTATGAACTTCTCAGCAACTTGGATGAACTTAGAGTCTATAATACTGAGTGATCTATCACAGAAACAAAGAACCAAGTATCACATGTTCTCTCTCACAAGCAGACCTTGAACAACTATTGTAAATACTATAAGAATTGGCAGTAGTGGAAAACTGCCGGGGCAGGGGCACACCTCATCAACAAGGATACTTGCATAATGAGCATTTGTATACCTAACCCTGAATTATACCCCACATATTTAAAATAAAAAATGTATAAAGAAAGAAAGAAACTGGTAAAGTAACTTGAACATGATCACCTACCTACCCAATAAGAGGAGGAGCAAGGATTCTTTTTTTGAGTTAGTCTCATTCTGTCGCCCAGACTGGGGTACAGTGGCATGCTCACGACCACCATAGCCTCAACCTATCGGGCTCAGACAATCTTTCTGCCTCAGCCTTCCAAGTAGCTGGAACTACAGCTGCGTGCTATTATGCCCGGCTAGGAGCAAGGATTCTAACCAACTCACTTTAACCCAAACTCTTAATCACTATCAAGCTATATCCCTCATTACAGTATTCTAAAAATAGTCCTTTTAACTTTATTGATAAACAGAATTTTTTCCAAGGTCATAATGGTTTTATTTCCTATCTGCCAAGGCATATTAGTCATCTTTAAAATCCTTCTCAAGACTCATTGTCTCTACTAGGCAGGTCATTCTACACTGACCCTTCTGTTAAATTTCATTTCCTCTGTATTTAAGTTTGTATGTAAATAATATTATTATCTGGATTTTGTCTTCTAGATATTTTGCATGTAGTTATCTTCCTAGCCAACCAATAAGTTCCAGAGATTGTGTCTTCTACATTTTTTGATGTGCCTTTTGTGGCTAGTGTCATTGTAGGCACAGAGTATATGTTAAGGAAATGTTTGTTAAAACTGATTTTTTTTTAAAAAGTGAGTTGTTTCAGCTGATGGGGGGAATGTTTTTTCATCTTTTCTCACAGAGGCAGGAAGATTGATGGCTTGGTATTATATTACATTTGAGACAGTGAAGAAATTTTGTAAAATCAGTGGAAAAGAAACCTTATCGGATCTGGTAAGTGAATTGTTGCTAGAAAATAAATACATAATGAGATATAGTATAAAATAATATAGGAAAAATAATTAATTTTTATATCTCATATAATTTAAGAATGAATGAGCAGAAAGGAAAAGCATTTCTAAGAATGCTTATGTATGGGGGGCCAGCCCCCCCAAAAGAGATTTAGAGGGTCCCTGGAAGGTGGGGCAGCGTCGGCAAATATTCTGGAGAAATAAGGAGAAAGAAAGAGACTGGACTCTGTCTAGTACAGAAGCTGATTCTGTAGTAGGGATAGATATTGAAAGAAAGATGGAGGGATGGATATAAAGAGAAAGAAAGAAAGTGGACAACTATTCAGTGAAATGAGCAGAAGCCGTTTATTGGGACCAACCGTGAATCTTTTATCCCAAATTTCACATGTTAAATCACAAGACTTTCACGTGAACACAAAGCCAGGTAGGTGGGGAGTGTCCCCCACCCACCAGGCATTTCCTTAAGCATGAGGAAGGACAATCCCAATCAAATCACAAGACTTTCACATGAACACAAAGCCAGGTAGGTGGGGGGGCGTCCCCCACCCACCAGGTGTTTCCCTAGGAATGAGGAAGGACAATCCCAAAGTTATCTCACTGTTCCTCATGCTTGGTTAATATTCCTCAAAAGCAATATAACTGACTAAAATCCTAATACCTTTCTTATCTGTGCTAATTTTACCTGTACTATAAACAACTCTTAATTATGGCTTAAACCGGTTCCTAAAGAATGTGGCCCAGCCCAAAGTTTGTGCTGGGCCATTTCTGGTAACCCTAGATAATCATCTATACCATCTAACGCTGGAAACAGCCCTCTAAATGTATATTCTAATTTTACAAATATATTTTTAAATCTTATAAAGAAGCTGGTATTATGTATAAGACTCCCAAATGTGATCTGAGTTTGAACTGTGTTAAGTTTAAAGCCAAAACCACAGTCTGTGAGAAACGGGAACATTGGATCCCTAGAGTCAGCCATGCCTGTCATATTCTCAAAACTTCAAGCTTAGATCATCAAAATCCCTGCCAGTGGGTAATACTAAACAACAAAGAAAGGAGGAGGGAATGGGCCTTCAGCTCCTGAACTAAACCTGGTGGTCTCAGGGTCTGCAGCCCACCTGGATCCCTAACGCCCAGTCGGGCCTCCACGGCCGGCTCCCAACACTTATGTCTATAGTAGTGTATTTCTGATCATGAGCTATGCGATATTGTATTTTCAGTTACGTATTTTATCAGAGCTAAGAAAATGTACATACATACCTAAAGGAGGTGTGATTACCTTGGTAGTGACTACCGAGTACAGTGTGAGTAAAATTCCAAGATGATGTGGAATGATATATTAGGAAAGTCTACCATTGATGAAGGACAATGAATTGCTATGTGTGTGCCATGTACTTGCAACTTCTCCCCAGATCTTTTGCTTCAGAATGGTAATAGTAGAAATAGAATAGTATTGATAATGGCCCAGAAAAAGTAACTGATTGTAGAAAAATGGGAATATTAAAAGGTCATGCTAAAGTATCAACAATGAGGGCAATTTTGCAGCTGCAGCGTGAAAAGAACCATAGGTATATTGTTGGTACCTGGTAACTCCATCGATCCTTTCTCCCTTTGCTGGAGACATGAGTACAGAACAAAACATTTATACAAGAAAATATTTATTCTCAAATTTAAACCTTTTTATTTAAAATATATAAGTTGATAACTGTGATAAGATTATTATACTAAAAATTGCACAATAGCATTCCAGTTATAATTGAGTAGTCGTATGAACAAAAACTGATGAAAAGAAGGTTTGTATTTTTATGTAAATATTCTTAACTAAGAAGAAATCAAGAGTAGAAAATACCCAAAATTAACATTAACTTATCTGATCTTGAGTTTAGCCAGTTTGTAAGGGAATTAAAATGTGTTAGTTCCATTCTACAGACTTGGGAAGCCAAAACACATAAAGTGTTTTGCCTAGTCATCTGACCGAACTAGGTTCTAGAATCCAGTTTTCTTAATATCTAAAACATTCTTCCTATCATGAAATTAGCCTTAGTTAGGATGATGATTTTCAAACTATAGAAGGGTGAATAAAAGTAGTAGTAGTAGTAGTAGTAGTAGCAGTAGTAGTAACAAGAACAACGTTTACTTTACTGAGTGCTTATTACTATGTGGTAGGTACTGGGCTGAATATTTTAAATTCTAGCTTGTTAATCTTTACAGCCTTATTGGTTTAATCTCAATGTCTAACAATGTCTGGCATATAACAGGTGTTTGTAAGCGTTTGTTAGTAAAGAATGAATTCTTTAAAAAGCAAAATGTATAAAGCAGATTTTTAACTCTGTTATTTTAATTGATAAAACTGTGGTGGTTCAAGGCAGCATGAAAAATAAATAAATTTGGAGATCAAGAATGAGAGAAAAATAAAAAGTGGACTTCATTAAATGGACAAATGCTGAAATTTTTATAGGTCACAATGATAGCCAACTGCAAGGAATTTCTAGATATACAGTTAAGAATAAACGAAAAGAAAACACTGAATACTCTGAACAAAGATCCAAATCGGGTAACCATCAGGTACAAAAATTACATATGTTTCAAACAATTTTAAGATATTCTGTTTAATTAAAGTAATAATAAAAATTTTGCCATGTGTTTTTATTTACAGATTTCCAATGGGAGGAAGAATTAAGACAAGAGAAATGAAAGTAAATTGGTAAAGACAAATTATTTTTAAATATCTTAAAGTATTGACTACTGGTTCATGATTCATATTTATGTAAGTTTTTTAGTTTTAAAACATAGTTTAAACTTTTTTCATAATACAAAAAAAATTTACATACAAATGAGTCAGAATGTAGATATGAAATTAATTTCCTAGAATTCTCAGACTTTAAGGTTGATGATTTGTGAATATTTTTAATTCAACAAATATTTATTGAAAGTATGTTCTGTTGAGGCAAAAAAAGAAGACATGCTTCTTAAACTTCTTGTCATCAGGAGATTTCAAGTTAGCTTGAATGAGAACCATACATATAAAAATAATGCGCAGTATGAAAACGTATATACTAAATATCTATTGAATGGCAGTGGCATTCTGGGAGAGAGAAATAGTAGAAGCAAAAGGACGAGTAAAGAAGTACACACATGACAGTGGGTGACTATTCTGCCATGAATGGGAAGTCTGTATAGAAGAGTCTTAATTCAAAGAGTAAACTAAGGTTACACTGTAACTAGTAATGTCTTTTACCCGTTTGCAATCACAAATGCTATGATGTTCTTTTCTGCTATGCTAAGTGCTTGGTTTTTTGAGTACTTAGGTCTTAGGGTTAGAACCTTTTGATTTAAGTGATGTAATTTAAGGTGAAATGATTTTTTAAATGTAGCTCAATAAAACGAGTTAGCCAAAGCATTTCTTTTTCTTCCTTAGCTAGAGGAGATTATTCTTTCTTTGGGATACTTTCTGGCATCTTGCTGAATTTTATCTCCCAAAAACCTTGAAGTCTACAAAAGAATCTTCTCACTGTTGTTTACATGTCATCAGGCACATCTGTAGCTTGTACCAGACAAGTTAATGTTTAGTTTCTTACCTGTATTTCTCTAGCAATTCAAATATCTGTAGAGATCCTATAGCCCAGTCCTCTCATTTTATAATGAAGTAAGTGATGCTCAGGTGAGTTGTTATTTGGCCAAGGTTATGTTGCTGTATGGGACACTGGGCTAGAACTAGAGCCTAGAACTCTTGATTTTCTCAATGTTTTTTCCAACATTTTCCATTGCATCAATTATTGAATTAAACTAAAGGTATTTTTCCATACTCATTTTCTTGGGAGCACTTTATTTGTAACTTCAGTGCTTTCATTAATTTTGTCTTAAAATGTGTAATACATTCTTTCAGTTGGGGCTGTCAGATTTTAAAGTTAATGACTTTATAAATGTTTTTATGCATAGATCCCCATGATCATTTCCCATCTTTGTGCAACTCATTTGAACATAGGCAAGAAGACAAGACTGTGTAGGGGGGTGGGGGAGGTTCTTAATTCATAATATACAGTCTTTTGGTAGGTGATGATACTTGACAGTTATCTCTTTTATGGCTTTCTTATATCCTTGTTACTTTGCTGCATTTCAGGTCTGTTCTCCAAGTAAATGATAATCCTCTTAGTTATAAAATTTTATCTTTCAATTTTCTGCCCTTTTAATTTAAGACTTTAAAAAAATATTCATAGCTTTAATTCCTAGGTCTTCCCTCTTCAGCATGAGCTCTGTTTTTTTTAACTGGTATTATTCAATGAACTCAAGGGATATGATAAGGAGTCACCATACCAAGCCCTGGACCACCTAACTATGTATTCTTTAACACAAAAGAATAAACTTTTTGTGTTTAAACCAATATGGTCTGGTCATGGTTGAATCTAATCCTAACTGAATCAATACCTTATCTCACTTAATTCTTAAAATAACCTGATTTAGTCATAACTTAACTATCATGTAACTCTAACTCTATCGTGTAACCTCACCTGAAGCTATATAAACTAATTTCTACTGAGGACAAACTCAAGAAAGTCAGGTCATAGTACATCACAGATTACCTTATCTGGTGGAGAGAAACAGACAGCCGTGCTGTCTGTATCTTTAAATACAGGAGTTCTATATCTACTGGAATAAATCCCTGTTCTTCTTCCATCCCTGTTTTGTTACTACTTCTTACAATAAGGTTTCTGACAGGGAAGTATGATGTTGAAAAGCGTCCTATTTCCTAACATAAAATTCAGATGCTGTTTAATATAAAAAATATTACTTCAAAAGTCTTATTTTTATACCCCACATTTGTGCAGTTCTAAATCCTTCACAAGGAATTTTATTTATCCAGCATTAAAGGCATCCCATCATTTTCCATCGTTGCTTCTTTGTTAATAAACTGTAACTTTATAACCATTTTCTAATAGATGATACAAAATAATTTTCAGAAGTATTTCTAATAGATGATACAAAATAATTTTCAGAAGTATTCTCAAAAGAATAGTCAAAAGAAGTTTCAGCTGCATGCATCCATTCTGAGAAGTGAATTGATTACTTCTATTTCACCCATCTTCTGCTAAACTAAACAATGAAATAAAACTATTCTACCCCTTCTCTTTGTACATATGACTCTTTTGGTCTTATCAAGAGACCAAGAAAGTAATAACATGTATAATAATTTTAGTTAGAACCATGGGTGTTTTGCATATCAATGTTTGATTAGGTAACTTTACAGATGAAACAGGTAGCAAAGAACCTGAAATATAGTAGGCACAATAGATACTAGCATCTTTCCTCTTACAACTATCCCCCTAAATTTCGAAGCCAAGCAGCTGCTGGTTTTGAATAACCAAGTAATATGTTACCAACTGTCGTATGTTAAACAGAATCCTCAGTACCTAACAATGTGGCACTCAATAAGCACTTAATAAAAAAATGTTGGTTAAGCAAATTGTACTGTTTTTTAAAAATAATACCTTGAAAAGCAACAGTAGACACAACAGACAGAACTGTATTAGAGGAGAATATGACAACAATTTTAGGTTTGTTGAGATTCAAATAATTGTCTAAGCGAGAGTGTCCTGTAAGCATTTGGAATTTATCAGCCTAGAGATTATAATTAAAGTTTTGAGAATAAATGAGATTTTTGAAAGAAATACTGAATGCATAAAGAAAAGTTAAAAAAAAAAAAGACTGAACTTATAGGGGTTGGAAAAAAAGGACTGGCACACTTCATTAACAAGGGTACCTGTATAATGAACATTTGTATACCTAACCTTGAATTGTACCCCACATCTTTAAAAAAAATTTTTTTTTAAAAAAGAACTGAACTTTGGCTGTTGACTTGGTACAATAATTATGCAAGATAACTCATAGAATTATGTGGTGTCATGGAAATTAAGGCAGAGAAAAATCTAAGGAATACTCCCAATCAGTGATGTCAAATACTGTGCGATAGTTAACTTTTAAGAGGAAATAATGAGATTTCTTCTTTTCCCCAGTCTTATTCAGGCTCAGCTAGGATGCATTCCCATACAAGATTTTGCTTTGACACAAGATACTGCAAAAATTTTCAGAAATGGCTCACGGATTACAAGATGTATGTTAAAGCATTAGTAGGTTTTTAATATTTTTTTCAGTAAACTAATATACTAGATTTAATATTGGAAACTTCTTTTTTTTTAGGGTTGTCAGAGTTTGTGGCTGCCGAAGAAAAGAATTTTGCTATACTATTGAATAGTTTGATTTTAGCTAAATGTTTTAAGTGTAAACTTTGGGAAAACTCTCTGCATGTATCCAAACAGCTGGAAAAAATTGGTAGGTACTGGATACAGACAGGCAGTTTGTAGGCCTAAATAAGATACTGATAATCTTACTTTCGATAATCTGATTTCATTTGCTCCTGCTTAAAGGATTCTATTGAAGTCAACTGAATGGTACATAAGAAACCTAATAAAAATTAATGCTCTCATTTAAAAAAATTTTTCTCTCCTAGAATGGAAGAAGAAAGTGAATGAAAAAAAATTTTTTTCATACAAAGAGTAAAATTTTGTTTTGATAATTAAGTGACTGTGTGGTGTTCTCTCTCACTGCTATGACTAATATTTTGTTTTGATCTCAATGACAGCTAGCAGTCCTGGCCATTCCTAATTCATTACAGAAAATTATGCCACTTATTTATATCTTTTTTGTTTTCAATAATAGTAAGATATTAAAAACTGATTTTTATAGGACCTTTGTGGACAAAAAATTATTCTGCCTGATTATTTTGTTTATATGAACCGTATGTAGGGTATGCTCTGAAAAACTTAGGGAGTGCCATTTACAAAGTATTTTCCGGTTTGGTACTTTTGACTTTGTGACTCTGCTCCTTCTTAGATAGCTAGAATTCTAGAAAGAGAATTGTTTATCCCATTACTGACAGCCTCGTTAGTTTTATAATTTTGCATGCATCTTGGGGACATTAAAAAATTAAATAATGGGTCTTTAGGGTTATCTTGTTATTTATTTGAAAAAAGGTCACCAACTGTTTTTATGAGGAAGTCCTACTTTTTATTTCCATAAAATTTTAAATCAGTGGGATGGCAGAGAGCTGACTAGGAAGTTCTGAGAGGCAGGGTGAAGGCGGAGATTGGGTGGTGAAAGTAAGATCGAAATAGAGAGATTCCTGATGGAAAGGTTCACCTTCTTACAGAAATCCTGGCAACCAAATGCCACAAAGTCAAGAGTTGTGAATCAGGAACACAGTTCTGTACATTTAGAAAATAGCAACTTGGATCAGAGTGCTGTGGCTCATACCTGTAGTCCCAGCACTTTGGGAGGCCAAGGTGAAAAGATTACTTGAGCCCGGGAATTTCAGACCAGCCTAGGCAACGTAGTGAGACCTCATCTCTACAAAAAAAGAAAAAGAAAAATTAGCTGGATGTGGTGGCATGTGCTTGTTGTCCCAGCTACTCTGGAGGCTGAGGCAGAAGAATTGCCTGAGCCTAGGAGGTCAAGGGTGCGGTAAGCTGTGATTGTGCGGGTGCACTCTAGCCTAGGTGACAGAGTGAGACTCTGACTCAAAAAAAAAAAAGTGACTTATAGAAAGTTTTGAAATTAGTTTAAATGATTGCTAATAAACTTCATTATAATTGAAACAGCCAGTCTTTCTTGCTTTGTAGAATATTGTCAGTCTGAGCATCCACTGCATTCTGTCCCTTCCAGATTGTAGAACACAACCTGTTTTCACACATAATCAGTACAACTGAACAGAAAGAAGCAAATATTGCCCAGAAAAAGAAATTATATAACAGAAAGTGAGAGAATCTAAGCAAAAAGTAAAAGTTCTCATTGAGCATCATGAAAAAATAATGTATACAAATTGATTTTTAATTGTGACTATAAACTAAAAAGTTAGAAGGAAAAGTTTTGAGGAGAAATGGAAATGAATATTAAGGGATTATAAATACTAGAAGCTGTGTCTTAAGAATGAGTAAGAGAAGAATATCTTTTATTTTGGGATTTGGATAAATTCATTCAGAAGCATGTAAGAATTTTAAATTCCAGCTTCTGAAAGAAAGTATAAGGAAACAGAATAGGTCCAAAGATGAAAATGAACTTTGACATATTTAAGGGGCAAAATAAATGCCAGTGTGACTGGAGAATAGTTAACAAGAGGGAGCAGTAGGAAATTAGATGAGAGATAGGCTGTGGTCAAGGCATATAGACGAGGGAATTTGATCACAGTAGGGAAATGACCACTTCCCTCTAAATACAATGGAAAAGCATTGGAAGTTTTAGGTGGAAGAGTAAAATTATCTGATCTAGGTACAGAAACAGGGAGAACTATATTTCTGAGACAGAAGTACTCAGAGCTGTAGATTCATGAAGTAATATTCCTTTGCTTTATTCAAGCATGTTCATTAAATCATGTTGCCTTATTTTCAAACATGAGTATAAAAATAAATGTTTCTTGGTACTTGTCCTATGGATGGCATGTAGCAAAACTAAAGAGTAAGTCATTGACCAAAGAGTTTCTCTTTCTTTTATAAAGCAAATGCATATTTTATCTTCAGTTTGAAACAATAAAAATGAATAAATGAATAATATCACAATCCAAATAATTCCACTGAAAACTTTTTTTTAAAAAAACTTTAAAAGTTAGTTATCTGACTAGACATTTAAAACATTTTTTTCTACTAATTTAGTTGTTAACATTCTTAAGTACAAACTTCATTTAAAGTGGATTATTTTTAAACTGCTGTTTGATTAATTTTTCACAGGTATAACATTATCAAATGCAATGGTAAATGCTGGTTTGACGTCCTTTAAAAAAATAGAAGAAACAGATGCAAGGGAACTTGAACTGGTATTTAGTATTCACCTATTCTTAGTTTCTGAATTTTTTCTAGGGTCTAAGCCTAACTTTTATATCTTTATTTCTGTTAAATATTCTTTTTCGGCCGGGTGTGGTGGCTCACGCCTATAATCCCAGTACTTTGGAAAGCCAAGGCACTTTGGAAGGCCAAGGC
Source organism: Carlito syrichta (assembly GCF_000164805.1). Taxonomy (NCBI): domain Eukaryota; kingdom Metazoa; phylum Chordata; class Mammalia; order Primates; family Tarsiidae; genus Carlito; species Carlito syrichta. The sequence continues at coordinate 231,791 of NW_007254018.1, read as the reverse complement.
AAACCCCTGCCTAAGCCCAGGGGTTTGAGACCAGCTTGAGCAACTTGGCAAGATTTTGTCTATACAATGAATAAAAAGATTAGCCAGGTGTGGTGGCACATGTCTGTAGTTCAAGCTACTTGGAAGGCTGAGGTGGAAGGATCACCTGAGCCTAGCAGGTTGAGGCTGTAGTGGCTGTGAGTGTGCCACTGCACTCCAGCCTGGGTAACAGAGTGAGACTCCAACTCGAAATATATATATATTTCCCTTCTCATAGTCCACAAGTATTTTTGGGGCTTACCAACATTTTGGGTAATAAACATTATTAAAACTATTGTTTCTATGAAATATTTCACTAAAAGAATTTTAGTATTGTTGCGAGAATATAATGATATAAATGTTTTTAGATTTTAAATAGACACCCCCCTTTCGGAACCCAGATAAAAGAAACTGTGATATATCTACCAAAATATGAACTTGAAGTGGAACAGGTAAATATTTTCTGTTCCTTAGGTATTTCAATTGTCTTTTCAAGAATAAAGTTACCTATAACTTGGCTTGGGCCAAGTATGAGTAGTAAGGTTGTTTTTGTTTTTGTTTTGTTTTTTTAACACTTTGTATGCTTGTTTTTCGTTTTGAAAGATTACAAGATATAGTGTTACCACGGCGGAAATATTAGTGACCATTATATTAAGAAACTTTGAACAGCTACAAACTAAAAGAACAGCACCGGATTCTCACTATGTTACCTTAATCATAGGTGATGCAGATAATCAAGTAGTTTATTTTAAGCACAAAATTATGTAAGTGTAAAATTTCTGATGTTTGATTTTATTTCCAAGCATATATGTAAAAGAAAAATTACATTGAAAACAAAAATAACAAGATCATTGCGGGATCAGTTAAATTTCATTTTTCTGATAAAATAATGGGCAATTTCTCTATTTGTCCATGAAAGAAGGCATTAACATTGGGTTTGCTGTTTTAAATTGCTGTATTTAGTACTCAAATGAACAATGTATAAAATCTATTACCATGTCTGAAACAAGTGAATAACTGATCTTTAGGAGCTCTTTCTTATTTTATTGCTTTTTCCATCTTTCATGGTCTTGCTACTACTGTTTGCATGCAGTCTTTCTCTTGCTCCTCAAAATATATCTGCTATTTCCAAATTAAAATCTAGCAAACTACTATCGCTCCACTGTCAGATCCAAGCAACCGGATCAAGTATAGAAGGAGGTGCCCTCCCTTATACCTAGTTCTCTAGCATGCCATTCTAAAATTTTTACTTCTGCATTTTTCCAAATACTATTATTTTCTCCCAAGAGTCATAAGCAAACTGTAAGGATATCATTTATAGCTATAGCTAATTTTTTTTAGTACTTATTAGGTTACAAGTATTGAATTGTTTATTTGTATGAGGTAGTTACTGTCATCATCCACATTTTGTAGAGGAGGAAATTGAAAGTTTAATCAGTTTTATTAATGATTGCTCAAACCTCAATCATGATCATATAGCTAATTAGTAGCAAAGTCTAGATTTGAACCCAAGCATTCCAACTTCAGTGCCTATGCTCCTAACCATATTACTGTACATTTGTTCAGGCTTAGTAGTGACTCTGAAACAGGAGGATACTTTCCCAAAAAGTTTCATGCAAGGTTCCTGAAAAGGACTTCAGTGACCAGTAGGATATCCCTTTCATTGGCAACTACTCTCCTGCAACTAACCCTGACATGCTTATAGAAAATATGCTATTATACAAATATTCGTTCTCTACAACTACTGAATCTCTTCATAGCTCTGACTGAGACTAAAATAAGTTCAGTCATAAAATTAGTTGATGTTTTTTTGTGATGTTATTAGATACAAACTATTTAATATCAATTTAAAAGATACTATTAAATTGTTCTCACAAATACATGTAACTTTTGTGTAGCCAGTTTAAAGTGGTAGATTTAGGGGTAAGGACATGTGTTACTGATAGCAACTGCATATTTCAGGTGGGCCTGAAATGAGTAAATGCATCTTGGAATCATCTGTAGTTAAGAAAAGTACGGTCAAGATAGCTCCATTGACATTTCTTTCTTCCTCCTTAGAACTTGGGGAAAGTACTTTACATTAACTGATTTCAGTTTACTGTTAAAGAGAATCTGTCTTAGGAACAATGAACCCTGAAGATCAATATATTTCATTCAGTGTTTAGATCACTATTTAAATAATACATTACTGTTTTTCAGGGATTCTGTTTTAGTAAAAGCTGGAAATTGGGCTAAAAAAATTGATGTGAAAAGAGCTCTTACATCTGAAGATATTAGCATAAATCTAATTAGTTCTGAATTTGGTAAGTTAATTGAAGTAATGAGGACATAAATTTAAGGAATATGATAGCATTTAAAAATTACTTTATGCTGGTACAAAAAACTGAAAAAAAGATGTGTAAAAATAATATATGTAGGTAATATGAATAAACTTTAAAGGAAGCTTCACGTATTTAGATATGTACAAGAGTATGGACAAAGATGACATAATTAAAATTTTATCTGTTCATTTATAGATATTTATTTTCCAAGATAAATTTCAATTATTGTAGGAAGATTTATTTTTATTTTCATGATGACAGATATGCAATTTTTTATTGTCATGTTTTTTGGTTTTTAAGAAATATTTTATTTTTCTGGACTTTTTAGCACTAGAAGTTACAAAAATGTAAGAGAGGTAAGAAGAAATTAATGGTCTTGTATGTGGACTTCAATGACTTAAGCATTTGTATACTTTTTTCTTTTTCCAGTTGGACTTGATATTCAGCAGAAATTTACGGTCTTTTACTTGGGACCCAAGACGTTTGGGAATCAAATAATTATGCGGAGAAAATCAGAAACTGAGATTTCCCATTCTAAACATTCAGATAGGTCTATTGTAGCAGGACCCAATAAAGGTAAATAGCTCTATTAATCCCTATTTTACATTAAAACAAAGATATGACTAGGGAAGAGTATCATTGTTATAGTACTGCTTCACTTGGATTGTGGATACTCTGGTATTAGAAACTTAGGCTCCATAATAATTGCATTAATGGTATATAGTAGAGTTTCTCTCAATGTTAATATTTGTTGGCTGGGCTCAGTTGCTCAGCCTATAATCCCAGCACTTTGGGAGGATGAAGCGAGTGTATTGCCTGAGCTTACAGCTTCGAGACCAGTCCAGGCAACTTGGCAAGACCTCATCTCTACAATAAATACATTTTAAAAATTAACTGGCATGGTAGCATGTACCTATAATTCCAGCTACTTGGTAGGCTGAGGTGGAAGGATTGCTGGAGCCTAGCAGGTTGATGCTGGGGTGACTGTGCGTATGCCAATGCACTCCAGCCTGGGCAATGGAGTGAGATTCCAACTCAAAACAAAAATTTTTGTCAGATTGGAGTGATATTTGGGGCACAAATTATTATCTTTTGATATACATTGATCCTTTTCTATACTCACTCCTTTGTTATGACCATTGTCAGGAGGAGAGCAAGTGATGTAGACAAACCAGAGTGAAAATGAAGTATTTTATTTTATTATGAGAGTTTTCAAGCATGCACAAAATAGAAGTATATAGTGAACCTTCATGTATTCATTACCGACCTTAAACAGTGATAAAGTCATGGCTAATACTGTTTCATTTCTACCTCTCTTCAGTTTGCCTCTTCCATATTTTGAGACAAATCTCAGGTATCATATTATTTCTTATGTCAATATTTCATTATATATTTGTAAATGGTATAAGTATTTAAAAAAAAAAAACCACAACAAACTGCTGGGAGGGGCATGGAGAAGCAGGGTTGGCATTCGTAGGAATCTGCCTGGGGAAGGGGGGTACACCTCATCCACAAGGGTACCTGCATAATGAACATTTGTATACTTAACCCTAAATTGTACCCCACATCTTTAAAATAAAAAATTAAAAGAAAAAATAAGTAAATAAATAAAAAGGAAAAAAAAAAGCCCACAACCACATTACTTTTATATATAAAAAATTATTTAATATTATATCAAATCAGTGTTCAAAGTGTCTCATAAATGTTGTAGATATTTCATCTTAATACTCCATACCAGATTAGGTCTTGAGTCCTTTTGACTTGTTTCTAGTAGGTTTGACAGTTTCCTAGCTGTGCAGAGTGATATGCTGTTCTAGGCTTATCTTGTATATTTCTAGCTTTCAGACCCATAATAAGCCTTTTCTCCAAGAAGCTTTTTTTTTTTTAATAGTAGTTTTCTGAGATCACAGTCTGTCCTAGAGGAGCTTGTTGCCATTGAGTGATCATAATCTCTTGGATTTTTTTTCATATACACAGAGTTAGGAATTATGTGGGGTTTTTTTTGTTTGTTTGAAAAGTTAGAATACATCATGAATTCATACCTAAATGTCCAAATCAAATTCAGGGCTATAGAATTTATCCTTAAATTCAGTTTTCTAAATCTGCTTTCTATCATGCTGAGAAATTTGGTTCTTAATGGCTCCAAAAATGATAGAATGTCACTAATTTTCTATCATTTATATGCATTGTACACACAATACACAATCTGAAAATAACACCACCAAACTATCACTCTTTTTTTTTTTTTTTTTTTTTTTTTTTGAGTTGGAGTCTCACTCTGTCGCCCAGACTGGAGTGCAGTGGACGCTTCCGGCCACCGCAGCCTCGACCTGCTGGGATCCGGCGATCCTTCCGCCTCAGCCTTCCAAGGAGCTGGAACTACAGGCGTGTGTTACCACACCCGGCTAGTTTTTGATTTATTGTAGAGATGAGGTCTCACTGCTCAGGCAGGTCTCGAACCCGTGGGCTCAGGCAATCCACTCACCTCAGCCTCCCAAAGGCGCAGGATTACAGGCTGAGTCACCAAGCCCGACTTTTAATAATCATATTAAGAGTGATAGTTTGAGCTGGGCTTGGTGGCTCAGCCTGTAATCTCACGCCTTTGGGAGGCTGAGGTGAGTGGATTGCCTGAGCCCGTGGGTTCAAGACCTGCCTGGGCAGTGAGACCTCATCTCTACAATAAATCAAAAACTAGCCGGGTGTGGTAACACACGCCTGTAGTTCCAGCTCCTTGGAAGGCTGAGGCGGAAGGATTGCCGGAGCCCAGCAGGTCGAGGCTGCGGTGGCCGGGAACGGCCACTGTACTCCAGTCTGGGCGACAGAGTGAGACTCCAACTCAAAAAAAAAAAATGATTATTAAAATTTAATAATTATTTCACAGGTATTTTTGTCTTTAGACTGGATCTCACTAAACATGTATAGACAATTTAATGTCTTTTAAAATCACTTGGAAGAGAGTCTCTGTATGTACATGTTATCAGCTGGATACACATATGCATTCATTTGTTTCATTTTATTTTATATATTTAGGAACAGCTTTTAAAAATTGTTTTATAATCTAAATTATTTACATGGTTCTGTAGTTAAATCTACAAAACAGACACTAAATATTGTTAATGTTTGGGGCACAGGCAGTCTACCATGCAGCTCTTTCTCATTCACTTGGTTCTATTTCTACTGTTTTGGCCCAATAAAGGGAGCAGTTAATAGGCACTGGGGAATGTATGAGCTGTAACCCCTACCAAAGTAACCTGAAGAGTTATGATCTGAATACTATTGGTAGTTATGGTAAATAGTAACTGCAGTTACTGGTGACAGAAAGAGCATATTTAGAACTAGTCTGTGAGCCCATGAACACTCATTTTCTTCTTTTTGAAGATCTTCCATTTCTGGGTAGGATGTAGTTTTGTGGCAGTACAATGTTCTCACAGCTGCAACCATAAAAACCTACATAAGAGGCCCAAATCTCATCTGCATGCAGCCTACTTATGTAGCTAATCCTCACTTGTACCCCACATCTCTATAATAAGTTTTTAAAAAGAAAAACCTATATAAGTTATAAAAACTATAATTTGGGGTACATCAGAGATTTATGGGAGCAATAAAGACCAAAGAAACTAAAATTCTAAAGAGGGGAGAACCATTCCAGCCAGAGCTGAGGAGTCAAGGACTTATAGGTTCTCAATTAAAAGCCTAGGTAAGCCATGTGCTATGAAGGGGTTTACACGATCCACCACTGAACATGTTTGCCTGACACTGGAAAAAGAGAAATCTCCTCTGGTGAAATAGAATATACTCTGAAAATTACAGACACAATGTCTATCATATGATAGAATATCATGAGGCTTGCAAAGAGATGAGACCATATGACTGGTAATCAGATGTATAAAGAAAAATAAGCCAGGCATGGTACTGCACACCTATAGTCCCAGCTACTTGGGAGACTGAGGCAGGAGGATTGTTTGAGCCCAGGAATTTGAAACTGTGGTGTGCTACGATTATTCCTGTGAACTAGCCACTGGTTTTAGTCTGGGCAACATACTGAAGTTCCTGGTTTCCAAAAAAAAAAAAAAAGACTATACAATAATAATGGCCAATAGTTTCAAGAAAATAGAGAGAAAATAGACTAAATTTATGAAAAGATAGACAATTTTACCAGAAAATTGAAATTTATACAGAGATTTAAATGGGCTTCCTAAGACTTAAAAATATAGTATCTGAAGTGAAGAACTAGTTGGGTAGGTTTAACATTAGACCAGATATAACCAGATATAGAATTTGTAGAAAATATCCAGACTGAACCCCAGAGACAAGAGAAGAAAACACACCCACAAAAAGAACTCAAAAGAAGATCTATCATATGCATAATTAAAGTCTCAGAAACAGAGTAGTGAGAGAACAGAATTAAAGTAACTTTCAAAGTAACAAAGGCTGAGCACATTCCAAAATAATGAAAGACAACATACAGATTCAGAATTTTGGCAAACACCAAGCAGAGATAAATACACAGAAAACCACACCCATAGCATATAGTAGCAAAACTGCTGAACATTTAAAACCCAGACGCATAAAAATTATGCATTACCTTCAAAAGAGCATCAGTAAAACTGACAACTGACATCTCAATAGCAATAATAGAAACCAGAAGATAATGGAATGTCAGTTTCAAAATGCTGCCAAGCTAAATATCTGTGGATAGTTGAAAATATCCTTCAAAATGAAAGTGAAATAGAGACAGAAAGAAAAATCTGAATAACCTTGTCACTACTAGTAAATTTATCAGCCTGCATTAAAATAAATACTGTTGAGTATGGTGGCTTGTGCTTGTATTCCCAGCACTATGGGAGGTCTTAGCAGGAGGATTGCTTGAGACCAGAAATTCAAGACCAGCCTAGGCCACATAGCAAGACCCTGTCTCTACAAAATAATAATAATAATAATAATAAATTAGCCAACTGTAGTTACATGCACTTGTAGCCCTAGATACTTGGGAAGCTGAGGTAGGAAGACCACTTTTGCCCAGGAGTTCGAGGCTGTAATGAGCTATAATCACAACTGTAGTCCAACCTGGGCAACAGAACTAAAGTAAAATAAATACTAATGAGAGGTCTTTAGAGGAAAATGATCATAGATGAAAACATGAGGCCAGGCTCGGTGGCTCAGCCTGTAATCCCAGCACTTTGGGAGGCTGAGGCGAGAGGATTGCCTGAGCCCGTGGGTTCAAGATCCACCTGGGCAACTTGGTGAGACCTTGTCTCTACAATAAATCAAAAATTAGCCAGGTGTGGTAGCATGCACCTGTAGTTCCAGCTACTTGGAAGACTGAGGTGGAAGGATTGCTGGAGCCCAGCAGGTCGAGGCTGTGGTGGCTGTGAGCGTGCCATTGCCCTCCAGCCTGGCTGACAGAGTGAGACTCCAATTCAAAAAAAAAGAAAAAAGAACATGGAAATGCAGAAGGAAATGAAGGGTAAATACATGGCTAAATATAAGTTAATCATGTAAAAACAGTAATTGAAATGGCTTGTTTGAAAGAGTTGAAAATATACATGTAGAAATAAAATGCAAAAGCCAATGATACAGGCTTTCATCTCAAGGTTATAACATGTAAGCACAAAGAATATAGCAGAAAAGAAAAATTAAGGATAAAAACAAATCAATAAAATATACAATGTAAATGTACAACAGGAAAATCAACAGAGGTAAGATTTGGTTCTTTGAAAAGATGAATAAGGCCGGGCACGGTGGCTCAAGCCTATAATCCCAGCACTCTGGGAGGCCAAGGTGAGAGGATTGCTTAAGCCCGCGTGTTCATGAGCAGCCTGGACAACTTGGTGAGACCTTGTCTCTACAATATATCAAAAAAAATTAGCTGGGCATGGTAGTACATGCCTGTAGTTCTGGCTACTTGGAAGGCTGAGGCGGAAGGTCCGCCGGAGCCCAGCAGGTCAACACACTGGGGTGGCCATAAGCATGCCACTGCATTCCAGTCTGGGCGATGGAGTGAGACTCCAACTCAAAAAAAAAAAAGAAAAGATGAATAAAATTAAACACCTATAAAAACTGATTGAAAAATAGAAAACACAAACAATATCAAGAATAAAAAAGATATCACTACAGACTGTATAGACATCAAAAAGTTACTAAAGACGTTATTAACAGTTTTACAGCAATGAATTTGACATAGTTTGAGTTAAAATGAGAAAATTTATGGAGGGGCAAAACTTACCAAAACTGAAAGAAAAAATGAAAATTTAGTATGATACTAATAATGAAATTCAAGCAATGACTATTAAAACCCTCGCAAGGAAAATTTGAAGCTTGGATGACTTCACTGGTAAATTTTTCTCAAATAGGAAGAAATAACATTAATTTAACCCAAACTTTTCTAAATAATAGAAAAAGAAAGCATATTAAAATTTTTTAGTAGATAAGTTTTTTATTCATTTTAATTTTAAGCTATTTTTGGAGACTTTTTAAAATGAAAACCAATTAGGTCTACTTCAGTGTTCACTTATTTTTTTTCTCTCTCTTTTTTTTTGTTTTTTGTTTTTTTTTTAAACAAGGTCTTACTCTGTCACCTAGGCTGGAGTGCCGTGGCACGATCCTGGCTCACTGTAGCCTAGACCTCCTGAGCTCAGGTTATCCTTCTGTCTCAACCTCCTAAGTAGCCAGGGCTACAGGTATGTGCCACCACACCTGGCTTTTTTTTTTTTTTTTTTTTTAAGAGACAAGTTCTCACTATGTTGCTCAGGTTGGTCTCAAACTTCTGTATTCAAGCAGTCCTCCCACCTCGGCCTCCCAAAGTGCTGGGATTACAGGTGTGAGCCACCGTGCCCAGCCCACTGATTTTTTTTTTTTTTTTATGAAAGTTGTATGATGTGGTCAGTCATATTGATTATGCTATAATGTCTATCTTGATTTTCTGCCATAATATCTGTTCTGCCATAATATCTATCTTGATTTTCGACTTGCAGCTTTCTTTTGAACATGTTCTCTAGTTGAGGCTTTCTGTAAAGAATATACTGCTGTTCTTGCCACTTCCACGCAGTCTTTAGAAAGCTATATCTGTCCCTTTATTATTTTTGGTTCCAAAGGAAGGATTAATAATTACTTTATCAAGTGACTTAGACATTCTGTTAGATAATGAGCACATATCACATTGAACTAGGTCAACATTTGTTAACTCAAGCTCTTCCACGTTCCTTAAATATTTCTAATGCATCTTCATCTGTGTCAAATCCAACACACAGCCCTGCTCCTAACATTACCGTTCCAATGCTAAGCATCCCACAACCATATCCTAGATCTACAACTGCTTTATTTTCAATGTCATCATATGTGTTACAGATTGCATAGAACATGCAACATTTTTATCAACCATATCATGAACGTCAAAAGTTACAAAACCAAATCCTCTTTTTTCTACTCTGCCTGTCTTCCATAACTTTTATGATTTCAATCTTGGCACACTTTTTTTTTGGTAGAGATGAATTTTGCTATGTTGTCCAGACTGGTCTCAAACTCCTCAGCTCAAGCAATCCTCCCTCCTTGGCTTCCCAAAGTGCTGGGATTACAGGCATGAGCCATTGTGCCTGGTTCTTGCCACACTTTTAAAAGTAGTGTCTCAAATTATATATATATATATATATTTTTTTTTTTTTTTTTTTTTTTTTTTAATTGGAGTCTCACCCTGTTGCCCAGGCTGGAGTGCAGTGGCACACTCCCGGCCACCGCAGCCTCAGCCTGCTGGGCTCCAGTGATCCTTCCGCCTCAGCCTTCCGAGTAGCCAAAACTACAGGTGCACGCTACCATGCCTGGGTGGGTCCCAAACCCCTGGGCTCAGACAATCCACTTGCCTCGGCCTCCCAAAGTGCTGGGATGACAGGCTGAGCCACCGAGCTCAGCCTCAAATTATATTCTTCTTTATCTTCTTTAATACGGCCAACAGAAATTTTCTTCATTGTTAGATGAGTTCCAGGTGTTACAGAATCCTTTTGAGCAACAGTGCCCATACTGCACTGAGTATTCAGTTTTTACCAAAAGTGACATGACCCCCATACCTCACCCTGAGGGTTTTTTTTTCTGTTTCCCCGGATAAAAAAAATCCTCAGAGGGAAATGTTTTGCTGACATGGAAGAGGTGAAACCAAAAAACAGCAGATGCACTAAAAGACATCACAATTGACAAGTTCAAAAACCGTTTTGAGTAGTGGAAGAAACATCTCAATAGGTGTGTTATATCAAATGGAGAGTACTTTGAAGATGACTGAAGTTTAAATATGTAGGAATAAATACACAGTTTTTAATAAATAAATTCCAGGTTTTTTGGGATCCCCCTCATTTATGTACTTAAAAGTTAGACAAAAGGAACACAGGGTTTTAGTTAGAAACATGGATTCTGATCTTGGCTCTGATGTGTACTACTGTTGTGATCTTTGCAAATTTTAATTTCTCTGAACTTTAGTTTCCAAACTTGTAAAATTGGGATAATATTTCTTAGTGTTTCTTAGTTGCATTCACCATCATTGATGACTCCTTTTTTTAAAAGCCTGTCCCTAAGATGAATACTTGCTTAATGACTGTGTTTAATAAGTACTGTATATGAGAAAACATTTCCATGACATTACTTTTTCCTGTCTTGCTTTCTTTCTCAAAAGCTATTTTTTCATAATCTTTTTCTTTCTGACTTCTAAATGTTAGAGTTACCCAGGACTCAGCCCCAGGCCTCCCTTATTCTGTCTGCATTCTTTTCCTATTTTTATAACTTTAATTGCCACTCTATGCTGATATCTCTCAGATTTATACCTCCTGCCTAGACCTCTCTAAGCCTCAACTTCTATATCAAGAGGCCTACTGAACATCTCCATTTGGATGTTTCTTAGGCTAGTAAAATTTAACACTCACATGTGAACTTGTGGTTTCTTCTCCCTTTCTGTGTCTATCTGCTGTTCCTATTTCTCTCCCAGTCTTCACTGTAGTTAATAGTTCTATCTGTCCATCCACTCGCCAAGTTGTTCAAGCCTGTAAGCTAGGAGTGATTCTTGATAACTACCTTTCCCTTAACCCAAATCCAATATGTCAGCTTGTCCTATTATTCTGTCTCCAAAATTTATTTTGAAAGTATTTATAGTATAGGCCTTCGATAAGTATCTGCTGGATTAAGTTGGAGGATACCTACTTAAATGGTTGTGTCAGCAAATGAAAAAAAGTATGTGAACATGTTTTGCAAGCTAATAAAGTGCCTTTTAAATGTTGCCAATTGTTGCTTTTATATCATCTTGTCTCTTTGAGAAGTACTTTCCTTGCTAAAGAAGAAAAAAATCTCATGGTGTATGTATTTGTATATAAAAAAGGAAGAAGGGTTTCTTTTTTTTGAGTTGGAGTCTCACTCTGTTGCCCATGTTGGAGTGCAGTGGCACGTTCATGGCCACCCCAGCCTCGACCTGCTGGGCTCAGACAATCCTTCTGCTTCAGCCTTCCAAGTAGCTGGAGCCACAGGTGCACACTACCACGTTTGGCTTATTTTTTTATTTATTGTAGACACGAAGTCTCACCAGGTTACCCAGGCTGGTCTCAAACCCCTGAGGCTCAGGCAGTCCTCTTGCCTCAGCCTCCCGAAGTGCTGGGATTACAGGCTTGAGCCACCGTGCCCAGCCCATCTACCTAGATTTCAATGACCCTTTATCTCTTAGAACTGAACCACATCAAGACTTTAAGTAGGCTGTGATTATCTTATTTATACATTTTTCTCAAACCTCCATTCTGGCCACTGTTTTCCCGATGGCAAAATTATCAAGAATCAGGGTGGATGCTGGCAAGGATGTGGAGAAATAGAACGCTTCTACACTGCTGGTGGGAATGCAAACTAGTGCAACCTCTTTGGAAGACAGTGTGGCGTTTTCTGAAAGAACTAGGAAGTGACCTTCCATATGACCCAGCAATTCCCCTATTGGGAATATACCTGGAGAAACTCAAATCATTTTACAAAAAACATACCTGCACATGTATGTTTGTTGCAGCTCTGTTCACAATAGCAAAAACATGGAAGTAGCCATGTTGCCCATCGAAGCTGGACTGGATAAAGAAAATGTGGTACAGCCGGGCTCGGTAGCTCAGCATGTAATCCCTTGCTTTGGGAGGCTGAGGTGAGTGGATTGCCTGAGCCCGCCAGGTTCAAGACCCACCTGGGCAACTTGGTGAGACTTCATCTCTACAATAAATGAAAAAATTAGCCAGGTGTGGTAGCACGCACCTGTAGTTCCAGCTACTTGGAAGGCTGAGGTGGAAAGATCGCTGGAGCCCAGCAAGTGGAGGCTGCGGTGGCTGGGAGCAGCCACTGCACTCCAGTCTGGGCAGCAGAGTGAGATTCCAACTCAAAAAAAAAAAAGAAAAGGAAAGAAAATGTGGTACATATCCACAATGGAATATTATGCAGCCATAAAAAAGGAAAAACATATGGACTTTGCAGCAACTTTGATTTAGAATCGATAATACTCAGTGATCTATCACAGAAACAAAGAACAGAGTACCATATGTTCTCACTCATAAGCGGACCTTGAACAATTATAATAATGTAAGAAAGGGATTGGCAGTAGTGGGAAACCATCAGGGGAGAGGGCGTGGGATTGGCAGTTGAGGGAAACTACTAGGGGAGGGAGGGGCATACCTCATCAACAGGGGTACCTGCATAATCAATGTTTGTATACCTAACCCTGAATTGTACCCCACATCTTTATAATAATAAAAAAAGAAGAATCAGGGTGACCTTCTTTCATTTAGTCCCAAGTCCAGATTCCCAGAGGGAGGACATGCCTCAGTTGAGAAAGATAATTTGGCATTAGGACTGCACTAAGAAAATATAATCTCAGAGCCATCGATGGTTATCCTTCATCATGTGCATGAAGAATCAAAGATGCCAGGACTGTGGAGGAGAAGACTAAGGCAAAGATACAAAGAGAAGCAAAAGTGAGAATGCCAGAGCTGGGATTCTGATGGCTTTCCATTTCCTGGTTCCACAGCCTCCTGATGCCTAGCTGTATTGCTGGTTTTGGATTCTGTGAGATATCTGTGTTTGCTGATTTCTCCCACCTACCACCAGTTTTTCTTTAAATACCTTGAATTGTTTCTGCTACTTGCAGCTATAGTGAAAGTTGGGATGTCTGTTATATTTCATACTATCATAAGCCTTTTATAAGAGCAATATTTCTCACACATATTTAGCACAGTCCTGTAAAAAGCAGATAAAAGATGCTTCCTATCAGACAAATCATGTTTGATCACACACACATTCTCATTCATTCTCTCTCTCTCTCTCTCTCTCTCTCTCTCTCTCTCACACACACACACACACACACACACACACACACACCAGAATTCCCTCCTTATCTGCAGGGGATACGTTCCAAGATTCCGAGTGGATGCCTGAAACTGCAGACAGTACTAAATCCTACGTATACTGTATTTTTTCCTTATTAAGTTGAGAACTTTAACCTATTCACTTAAAGGAAATGCTTTAGGTCGGGCTCAGTGGCTCAGCCAGTGATCCCAGCACTTTGGGAAGCCAAGGCGAGAGGATGACCTGAGCCCATGGGTTTGAGACCAGCCCGGGCAACTTGGCAAGACCTCGTCTCTACTATAAAATAAAATAAAAATTAGCCAGCTGTGGTAGCACATGCCTGTAGTTCTGACTACTTGGAAGGCTGAGGCGGAAGGCTCGCCAAAGCCCAGCAGGTCGTGAGTGGACCACAACACTCTAGCCTGGGCGACGGAGTGAGACTCCAACTCAAATAAATAAATAAATAAAGGAAATGCTTTACAGCTTTCCTTTGGAATATCCAGATTGCCAGCATCACTACTCTTGCGCTTTGAGGCCTTCATAAGTACAAGGGCTATTTGAACACAAGCACTATGATACCATGACGGTTGGTATGAAAACTGAGACAACCACTAAGTGACTAAGGGGTGGGTAGCACACTCAGCCTGGATATGTTACATTTGTTTGTATTTGCTATGCCATTCTGAATGTGAAAACTTAATGTGTTTGAATGGACGTGAGGAGAAAGCCAGTGCTCAGGCACATTGTGTACATCTAAATGTCAGTCAAAAGGCAATCTACTTTTCTTTATATTATTTGATGCATAGATGCATTCAATTGCGAAGTCAAGGACTTCAGTTCACCAGCATGTTGTTTCTTGATAAATAACAAAATGATAGTAAAATATTTGATAGAAAAATGAAAAGGAGATTCTTTTGTCAGTCAAAGAGTAAAACCATGAAATATATAAATCTATGACTAGAACTACATGAATCAAAGCAATATTACTTTTAAAATAGTCACTCCAGTTGCTCTGCACAGACCAAATTATTTGAATTTATAATTAGAAATTTAAACTGTGTCAAGGATCCTTGGTATTTTCAATTTTTTTCTGGATTGTGTGTGTGTGTGTGTTGGAGTCTCATCTCAGTCTGTTGCCCAGGCTGGAGTGCAGTGGCACACTCTCAGCCACTGCAGCCTTTACCTACTGGGCTCAGGGGATCCTTCCACCTCAGCCTTCCAATTAGCTGGAACTACAGGAGCGCGCTACCATGCCCAGCTAATTTTTTTGATTTATTGTAGAGATGGGATCTCGCCAGGTTACCCAAAGCTGGTCTTGAACCCCAGGCTCAGGCAGTACTCTCGCCTTGGCCTCCCAAATGCTGGTTATTACAGGCTTGAGCCACTGTGTCCAGCCTTTTTCTAGATTTTTTTTTTTTAAACAACTGACCCTTGCCCCACCAGTTGCTAATGGTCATGTTAAAGTAATTTTAAATATTTTATTTTAACACATTTCTAGATGGTAGAATGAATAAATTTACTTTAGATCATTGGAACTGGGGGCCTCATAAACATGTAAATTAAATATGTGGCAAAAACTATGAAAATACATGCATCTCAGATTATGATAGTGATAGAGTGTGGGATATGCTAACTTTGAAGTACAGCTTAGATTAATTTTCTCCAATGACTTTATCTTTCTAATTATCAGTGTCTGTAAGCTTATATTTGTTAATAGGACAAATTTAAGCAATTCTAGGAAGTAAGGAGTAGGGTGGGGTTAGAGGAGCCACATATTTTCATTTGTAACAGAAGTACAGCAAAAAGCTTTTGTCACTTAGGTAATATCCATAAGCTAACATCCTTTAAAAAAAACAAAAAACTTGCATACAGGACTTATGTGGTGCCTGTAATCCCAGCACTTTGGGGGACTAAGACAGGAGGATCATTTGAGTTCAGGAGTTCGAGACCAACCTGGGCAACATTAGTGAGATCCTGTCTCTACATATAATTTAAAAAAAAATTAGGTGTGGTGTAACGTGCCTGTAGTCTTAGCTACACTGAAGGCTGAGCTGGGAAGATTACTTAAGCCCAGGAATTGGAAGCAGTGGTGAACCATGATTGCGCTACTGTACTGCAGCTGGAAAAACAGACACCCTGACTCAAAACAAAACAAAAACACTTGCATACAGTTCTCATTTCTGACAAGACTTGCCAACTTTGCCTTGAAATTTTGGGGAGCCCTCAGAATCTCTAGATTCCCAGATTCTAGTTTTTGTCACTGGGAGCAAATGTATATAGTCATTGTGCACCATCTTGTGGCAGCATTTAGAATTGTGTCATTTTAGAAGTACTTGGATTTAAGCGACAAAGGGAGCTCTAATCCCTTATTGCAAGACGGTAACTTGCACATCATTTCCTCCTAGTCTCCCCACCTCAGAAACAATAGATTCCTTCTCTAAAGGAATTAAATGAATTCTCTGGGAGAAGTAAAGCAGATAGCATAACAAGGGAGGCAAATGGTTGTGAGATCAGGTTTTTGAATTACACGACCTGAATTAGAAACTCAAATTTGCTAGTTCTTAGCATAGTCTTGAGCATGTTACTTAAGCTCTGTATGAATCCATCTTCTTGCATGTAAAGTGGAGGTATAATACGTTATAGGCAGACAGCCAAGGATGGCCGGACATTTGAGAAAAACGTGGAACGTGTGAAAGTCCAAAATAAGTAAATAGAAAGTGGACGAAAGAGCAACAGGATCATTCAGGAATGTATTAACACTTACTATAAAACTTCAATTAGTCACTTCAAGGAAATTAAAGATTAATTTTTTGCAACCATGAAGGGGAATAGGATGCCATTGAAAAAAGAACAAGAGCAAGCACAGGGGAGTAAAAATTATTATTGGAAAAAATAACTGGAGGGCCAGAAGACAAAGTCAGTGCCATCTCAATGATAGCGGGAAGACAAGGAGACAGAAAACACACGCAACAAAGGGGGCAGTTCAGGGGCTTAATGTCTAATAAATTCAAGAAAGAACAAACATATCAGAAGAAATACTTTGAGAACACTGTCTAGTCCTGACGTGAAATATAAATCTGCCCATCAGAAAGGCTTCCTTCCTGCTAATGAGGATGAGTGAAAGAAGGTCTGCAAACAATGCGTAACTGCAGTACTTCAGAGCGCTGTGGATAAAGGGAAAGTTACACGTGCTCACAAGGAGCAAAAGGCACAGTGGTGATCGTATTTTTTTAAATTTTTTAATTTTTTTTTTTGAGTTGGAGTCTCACTCTGCCGCCCAGACTGGAGTGCAGTGGCCGCTCCCGGCCACTGCAGCCTCGACCTGCTGGGCTCCGGCGATCCTTCCGCCTCAGCCTTCCAACTAGCTGGAAGTACAGGCGCGCGCTACCACGCCCGGTTAATTTTTTGATTTATTGTAGAGATGAGGTCTCGCCAAGTTGCCCAGGCGAGTCTCGAACCCACGGGTTCAGGCAATCCACTCACCTCAGCCTCCCAAAGGTGCAGGATTACAGGCTGAGCCACCGAACCCAGCTTCGTCTTTTTTTTTTTTTTTTTTGAGTCGAGATTTCACTCTGTTGCCCCGGCTGTAGTATAGTGGCACAATCATGGCTCACTGCAGCCTCAACCTCTGGGGCTTAGGTGACTCTTCCACTACCTCAGCCTCCTGAGCAGCTGGAACTAAAGAATTTTTTTTTGCGTGGGAGAGACAAGTGTTGCCTAAACTGGTCTTAAACTCCTGAGCTCAAGCAATCCTCCTGCCTCAGCCTTCCAGAGTGCTGAGATCATATATGTGAGCCACCACACTCTGTCTGCAATAGCCTTTTTATCAGCAACATTGGATACTAAAAGTTAGTAGACTTAAAGTTCCAGGAGGAAGCTGGGTATGGTGGCTTACACCTGTACATCCAGCTACTCGGGAGGCTGAGGTGCAAGGATCACATGAGACCAGGGTTCAAGACCAGCCTGGGTGACAGAAAGAGATCCTATCTCTTGAAATAAAATTTCAGGGGAAAAATGATTTTCAACTTCTTGTCCTGTACTCAGCCAAACTATTAAGTGTGAAAGTAAAATAAAAATATCTTAGTACACTTAAAGATTCAAAAGTTTTATTCCCACACATCCTTTCTTAGGCAGTTGCTTGAAGATAGGCACCAGTAAAACAAGGGAGTTAACCAAGAAAGAAAAAAAAATCAACAAATCTATGTGTGGTGGATTCAGCCCAGGTACCTAATGAAGGGAAGTTCCAAGATTACAGGTATAGGACAGGACTAGGTTGTATTAAGGGGTGAACAGAGTGTTCAAAGAAGGCAGTATTTATGAGGGGGGATAAATGGGTGAGGTGTTTCCATGTATTTGCTTTTCTCCTTGAAATAGTGAATGAACTGAAAGAAACTTAAGGTAGATATTGCTAGACTAAAAGGAAGGCTATAAAACTTAAGGGAAAGCAATGTGCTATTCAAGAAAGAAAACAACTTGGTTCTGCATTAGAAATAGTTTTACCTACGCCGGTCGTAGTGGTTCATGCCTGTAATCCCAGCACTTTGGGAGGCGGAGGCAAGAGAATTGCCTGAGCCCTGGGGTTTGAGACCAGCCTGGGCAACTTGGCGAGACCTTGTCTCTACAATAAATCAAAAAAATTTAGCTGGGTGTGGTGGCGCACACCTGTGTTTCCAGTTACTTGGAAAGCTAAGTTGGAAGGATCGCCTGAGTCCAGCAAGTTGAGGCTTCAGTGGCCGTGAGCATGCCACTGCACTCCAGCCTAGACAACAGAGTGAGACTCCAAGTCAAAAAGTTTTACTTAATATATATCTCAAATCAATCTGTTCTCTCTAACTCTACTGCTGCCACCACCCTGGACTGAGCTGTCATCATTTCTTGCTTAGAATTCTACAGTAGCCTCTTGACCAGTTTTCTTGTGTCCTGTCTTATTTCAAATCCACTCTCCATATTACACTCCATAGAGTGACATCTTCAAAATGCAGACCTGATTATGCCTCCTCTTTGGTTATAATACTTCAGTGGCTTCCCTTAGCTCTTAGAATCCAAATCATTAGCATCCCCTGTAAGATTACACACGATCACATGGTCACCCAGTCCCTAAGCAGCAATTTGGTGACAGCTGCTATGTGGACTTGATATCCTAGTAAGGACACCCAAATGGATTTAGATAGTTTATTACTTACACAGACAGCAAAGCAAGATCAGCATGGTGTGAGCTGCCCAAATTCCTAACTCCACAGGACAACAAACCAGAGGAGCCAGATGACAGGGGACATGGGTGGTAGGTTGCTTTGTGAGCTCTAGGCTTGCAGCCCAGCAGTTTTATAACCTGCAACTGTATCTGAAAGGGGCAAAGTGGAAAGTCCCATGCCTTACTGGATGAGGGTCTCCTGAAAGGTAAGGAGGCAGAAGAGAAATGGTACTTCCGCGGCTCCTCACGAGATTGCCTATCCTGCCATGTTCCAGGAGGATCACGGAGCATCCTGCCAGCAATGGGGCCTTGCCTCCTCAGCCTGCGTGGAGACTTGCCGTTGCTGTGGTACTAGTGGAGCTGTTCCCTACAAACAAAGGCTTCCTTGAGGGCCATTGAGTCTTTTCGTAGGGACTCTCTTGCTGAGCATCAGCCATGCTACCCTTCTTTCCAATGTGCAGTGCTTTTCCTTGTCATAAAGCTTTAGCACACACTGTCCCCTCTGTCTGAAACACCATTTTTCCTACCTCTCTGTTTTGTTAGCACCCACTTTCTTCCGTCCTCAGCCCAACATGCTTGACCCGGACTGTTTCCCTCGTTATCACATGGCAGGGTGTACCTCTCCTTCACAGTACTCAGAACAATTTTAATTTTACAATTATTTGTATTGTCTTGAATTATTATAATAGCAGAGGTAAAACATACATTATATTAGTTTACCACTTAACAATTTTAAATGTTTTTACATAGTTGCATTTTATCTTTTCATCTCTGTGAGGAAAACATAACAGGTATTATTTTTATTTTCTTTTATTTATTTTACCTGGATGTTATTTATTTATTTTTTAAAAATTTTATTTTAAAGGTGTGGGGTACAATTCAGGGTGAGGTGTACAAATGATCCCTTGTTGATGAGGTATGGCCTCCCCTCCCCTAGTAGTTTCCCTCAACTGCCAATCCCACCCCGCCCCCGGCAGTTTCCCACTACTGTTGATCCCTTTCTTATAGTATTATGACAATTGTTCAAAATCCACTTATGAGTGAGAACTTTTGGTACTCAGTTCTTTGTTTCTGTGATAGATCACTCAGTATTATAGCCTCTAAGTCCATCCAAGTTGCTGCGAAATTCATAATTTTGTCCTTTATGGCTGTGTGATATTCCATTGTGTATATGTATCACATTTATTTTATCCAGTCCTCTTTTGATGGGCAGCATGGTTGGTTCCATGTTTTTCCTGTTGTGAATAATGCTATGTGTGCAGGTATCTTTTCTGTAGTGATTTGAGTTCCTACGGGTATATTCTGAGCAAGGGGATTGCAGGGCTGTATGGAAGGTCGATTTTTAGATCTTTTAGGAATTGCCACACTGCTTTCCACAGAGGCTGTACTAGTTTACACTCCCACCAACAGTGTAGAAGTGTTTCCTTTTCCCCACATCCTCTCCAGCATCTGTTGTTTTTTCAGTTATCGATGATGGCCATCCTCACTGGATTTAGGTTATATCTCAGTGTGGTTTTCATTTGCATTTCTTTGATGACTAGTGAGACTGAGCATTTTTTTCATGTATCTGTTGACTGCTCCTATGTCTTCTTTTGAGAAGTGTCTATTCATATTTTTTGCCCTCTTTGTAATGGGACTTTTTTTTAAAGCAGGGTTTATTGAGAAGACAGAAAAACTCCCACAGTGGGAGGGGACCCTAAGTGGTTGCCTGGGGCTGTTTTTTTTTTTTTTTTTTTTTTTATGTCTTTTTGTTTTTTCAGATAAAGGCCCATGTTAGAACTCAGGGTTTTTGTTTTGTTTTGTTTTGAGTTTTCTAGCTTAGTGTGCCCTGTATACCACCGCTGTTTTTCTGTAAATATGTTAAATATATACGGCAACACACAGTAAGTTAGAGGAACAAAGAAAATGACACAGGGTCCAAAGGAGAGAGAAATCACTTCAGATAAGATGATCATCATAGACCTCGAGTGTAGAGGCACCATTTGAAATGGCCTTGAAAGTCAGTGGGCTTCTGATGGACAAGGAAGTGAGGGTCTTACAAGGCAAGATGTGTCAAAGTTACAGTTGTAGAAAGGAGTGAGATTATTCAAGGAATAGCAATTGATAGTTTGGGTGGGTGTAGGGTTAATATGGGTCCTAAGGAGGGAGGCTGGAATTGGATTGTACGGGACCTTGATTTTGCTTGCAATAGGAAGTAACTACATTTCTAAGTAGGCAAGTGATCTGATCAGCATTGAACTTAGAAAGGATTAGTTAAGCAACAATGTGTAGAATGAATTGTAGCACAGAGGACTGGATTCAAATTAATTTGTTATGGCCTAAGTGAGAAGTAATAAGGTCATGACTTGGGACAAAACATCTGAACCAGTAAGTCATGGCACACCTTACAAAGTTTCATGTCAAAGTCTTTCAGCCAAAGGCCGCTAGGAACACATCTGTATCTGAGGAAACAGGTTTATTTAACATGCTGCAGCAAACGAGAATACAATACCAATAGAACTGTGGGTCATCTCCGGGAGTTGGGCGGTGCTGATTACAGGGTTTCAGTTTGTGTTCAGTGACTCTTAGGAGGATTTAGAGAAAGCGGAGATCGAGTCTAGATTGGGTATTCTCAGAAAGTGAGATACTGGGCATTTTGGAACATTTTAGCTTGGAGGTGGGAGGATTTAAAAAATAGTAATCATCTTTGTTAGCCAGAAGAGGGAGATGTTTCATTATTTTTGTGGTTCATGAGTGTTCTCTAGTTTCAGAAATAATAACATGGGAGTC
Organism: Carlito syrichta; assembly: GCF_000164805.1. Classification (NCBI taxonomy): domain Eukaryota; kingdom Metazoa; phylum Chordata; class Mammalia; order Primates; family Tarsiidae; genus Carlito; species Carlito syrichta. Next base: position 210,158 of record NW_007254018.1, on the reverse strand, counting down.
TTATCTCTGCCTTCTACTATGGTCACAGAGTGTCCTTATCTGGGTGTTGCTTATCTTCTCAAAATTGCTCGGTTGGGAACATTGTGGTTTAGCTGTTAGCTTTCCATTGCCAGGTTTTTTTTGTTGTTGTTGCTTTATTAAACACTCAAGGCATTGATCTGCTCAGCCCTCAAAGGTGCCAGTCAGTTGCTTCACATGTCGAGCAGCCTCATACATCTCCCCAGGCTGCCACACGTGTATTCTGTTATCTAGATGTGCCATGACTGGGAAAAGCACTGGAACAATGGCACTAGCAATGAAGAGTAAAGGACCAAGCCATGCTATAAAGGTGCAAAGCTTTCTACTATCTCCAACATTTCTTGTTCACTTGAAATCTATGCTCCAGCAAAAAGAGTTGATTTTGGCTGCTACAGTCTGTGATTTGCTCCCTTTGGGTGTTATGCCCTCTACTTGGAATATCTTCCCCTGGTCTCACTCTCATGTCCAAATTCCATCTTCAAGGACCAGTTCAAATATCTCTTCCCTCTCCCACATTACCAGTGAGAGGTAAGGACAAGAAAAAAACCTACTTAAAATAATAAATGAAAAGTAAATTATATATTTGGAAATATTAATTGTAGCTCAGAGGAGTCAAGCTGGAAGCTCTTTTCTGTGAATTCATATAGCAGATTCCTTGGATCCCTAAAGCATTTATTTCTAACATTTATTCAATATGTATGACATATTATTTACTAACGTCTATCAGTGGTACCATCCAGATGTCATGAGATTTCCTTCTTTCCAGGTTTTTCAGGTTTAAATATAAAGCAGCAGAAATGTTTTAAAACTCCACTCTCATTCTTACCTCATTCAGAACGAAAGTTACTGATATATGGCCATATTTGGCTCTATTTGTATCGGGAGGTTGAGAGAAACTTGTAGGTAGCTAGATGTTCCTTGTAAAAAGCTAAGGATGGGACTAACTTACGAGAAATAGCTTTTTAAAATTTCCTGGGTGGAGCCGGGCATAGTGGTGTGCACCTGCAGTCCCAATTGCTTGAGAGGCTGAGATGGGAGGATCTCTTGGGCCCCAGAGTTTGAGGCTGTAGTGCACTATGATCATGCCCTGAGAATAGCCACTGCACTCCAGCCTGGGCAACATAGCAAGACCCTAAATCTTTTTTTTTTTTTTTTTTTAATTGCATGGGTTAACATTTGAGGAAGTGTGAAAATCATTATCTTTTTGTAATGTCTAAAAGGAAAAAGACTAATAAAAAGTTAATTGTAGACCAGGCTCAGTGGCTCAGCCTATAATCCCAGCACTTTGGGAGGCCAAGGCGAGTGGATTGCCTGAGCCCACGGGTTCAAGACCAGCCCAGGCAACTTGGCAAAACCTCGCCTCTACAATACATTAAAAAAAAAAAAAATTATCCAGGTGTGGTAGTATGCACCTGTAGTTTTGGCTACGTGGAAGGCTGAGGCAGAAGGATCACCCGAGCCCAACAGGTGAACTCTGGGGTGGCCATGAGTGTGCCACTGCACTCTAGCCTGGATGACAGAGTGAGACTCCAACTAAAAAAAAAAAATTAATTGTATTAAATTTACAGTAATAAATGTAGTAACAAATAGCTTTGTCTCATATTAATTTAGGAATGACTGCCTGCAAAAAATCTGGGAACAGAGACTGCAATCATCATTGCAAAAACAAACATACATGTGGACATGACTGCTGTGAGTTCCATAAAACAAGTTTATTTCTGGTGTTAAAAATGGAAAGATGCTTGATGAATAGTAATGATATCCTAATTATCTATGTATGTTATTTATATTATGCAACTTGTAACTCAAATAATTTTCTTTCTTTTGTAAGCAAAATGGAAAAAAATTAGATTTGACATTTCAAAGAAATTGGCTTTATATGCACAATACCAGAAGGTTAACCTAAATAATCTAAAATTTATTTTCATAGGTAAAACTGGAGTTGCACAAAAGTCAGAAATGAAACAATTAGCAATTTCTTCTTATTTATCTGATTTAAGAAACAGGAATGCTGTTTCATCTCTTCCTCCAGTTAAACGTCTGAAGGTTAGTCCTAATAACATGTTTCTCTGTCGTGTAATTAAATGTATAAATATTTGTTCTCTGTATCAAATTAAGTAGGTGTCCACAGTGTATTTTAGAATTACTCGTGGGCTCGACTAGGAATCAATCTATAAATGTACTTTTGCAACATAGTTACCCTCCCTCATTAGATGTTTAAAATTAAATTAGATTATACCAGAGAAAAGGGAAAAGGAGAAGGATACAGAGCTTGGCTTGGTTCAGCAGCTGAAACTAGACACAGTGGCCCTTTCCTGGTTTCATCTGTGCTGGACAGGGCTGAGAGGTCTAAGATTGGTTTTGACTCATGCCCCTAGATAAGCACTGACCAAGAGCCTCCCTTCCAAGTGGTGAAGGAATTAGAGTTCCTACTGTTGGTAAACTAGTCACTAGCAGACTTATCTTAAGCCCAATTCACCATATGTAGAAAAGCCCTTTCCTAGGGCATTTATAAGAATGAAGATTCTAAGTCATGAGGCCAAAACAAGGAAAATGTTGGGAAACAGGGAGAGGCATGAAGTTTTGAAATGGCTACCACCTTCCCTGAGATAATTTTTTTAGTAGCACAAGTTTTTCCCTCCTTCTTCCCATTCGTCTTCCTTCTCTCCCTCCCATTTTTTCTTTCATAGTCTTCTTTCTTTCCTTCCATATTCATTGAGCACCAAAAATATGCCAAGTATAGTATGATGAATGATTCTGTGACAGAAGTAGAAGATAGTTGAGCTTAGATAGAAAATACACTCAATCCACATTTGGTGGACCAGGAAAGGATTCCTCATAGATATGACTGAGACCTGAAGGATAAGCCAAGAACGGAGAGGAGAGCACCAGAATGGTAGTAGAGAGGGATACTCCATAGAGATTGTGCAAAGTTCCAGAGGAGAAAAAGATCATTAAGGAACTGAAATAATACAGTGTGTCTGAAGTTCAATTGCAAGTAGAGGAGTATGGGAGAGATGAGGCTGAAGAAGTAAGTAGGAGCTAGATCACGCAGACCTTTTAGGTGTTTTAAGGAATTAGACTTTCTCCTGGGAGTACTGGAAACCACTGAAGAGCTTTAATCAGTGACATGATAGAATTGTATTTTAGAAAGTTTACTTTGGCTGCAATGTAGAGAAGGGACTGGAGGATGATAGAACAGGAACAAAGGGATTCATTAGGTGGCTTTTGCAATAATCCAAGCGAAATGAGAGCCCCATGTAAGATAGTGGTAGTAACAATGGAGAGAAGTGTCTGGGTTTAAAATATTTTTCAGAGGTAGAATCAACTTGCTCAGTACCCCATTGGTTACGAGAGATGAAGCTGGAGTCGTCAAAAATGATGCCCAGCTTTCTGGTTTGAACAACTGGGAGAAAAATAGGGCCTCACCAGGGTAGGAACTCTGAAGGAAAAGCATGTTTGGGAGAAGTAAAGACAAGATAAATATAATTTGTATAATATTGAATTTAGAGACCTACATGATGTCTAGGTAAAGATATCCTACTGACAGTTGGATATAACTGTCTAAAACTAAGGGGAGAGAGCTGAGCTAGAAGTATACATTTGAGAGTCATTCACATGTAGATGACAATTGAAACCATAGGAATAAATGAGATCTTTGTTTCTCACAAGAGAAAGTCCAGTAAAGAACCACGAAGAATGTCAACATTTAAGAAGGTCGTGAGAAATATATTTGAACTGAGAACTAGCATGAGTTGCTCCTAATTTGTTGATTTTTGAACTAGCAGAAATTTTGTTGTTTGGCTTATTTGTTCAAAGGTCTTACTTACGTTTCATCTTGTGAACTCAGAAATTGATAACCGAACTCATTTTTTTTTTCCATTAATAGATACAGATGAATAAGTCTCAAAGTGTGGACCTGAAGAAGTTTGGTTTTACTCCAAAACCCTTCCTTCCCAGTATGTCCAGGTACAAATATAATGTTAATGCCTAGGGTAAAATATTCACCATAAGCGCTGATTCTTCAGATAACCACTTATTCCAGCAAAGGTGGTCACTGGCTACTATCAAATCACAGTAATCATTTAGTTCCATAATGAAGCAATGACATCATAAAGGTTTCATTATCTCTGATACCCTAAATTTATTCAGAACTCTAAACAGAACACTTCAATATTCATTAAGTCATCCCTACCATGGAAACTACCTGTCCTATGTCATCCCCCCAGGTTCCTCTTTACAGAGAATATAAACTAAGAGACAAGAGAATACTTTAAAAAGGGAAATCATGTTGGTAAACAAAGTCTAATCTTTCCATTCAGGGGCTCAGTCTATATTAATACCACCTCAGATGTAGACTTTTAAAAATTGTACTTTTGTGCATTATCTTCTTTATTTTAACAACCACTTGGCTCATAAAATGAAGTATATTTATCCCATGTTATAGATGGAAGAACTGAAAGTCATATTCCTAGCTAGCAAGTAGAAGGCCTTAGACAGTTCTTTTCCTGTATCAGGATGCCTAAAAGATAACATACGTAATTTCCCTTCTAGGGAAAGGTGTTATATATGCAGGGATGACATTCAGTATATTTAACAACAGGAACTGATCAATCGGAATAGATGCCAGCACTACTTCTAGAGATCTCAGCTTTTGTTATCTAAGTGAAAGTAGCATTAGTAATAGATTTGTTAAAGGTTGTCCACAGATAGCAGATATCTATTGCTGGCATGTAAAGATGCCTAAATAAACATCACTTACATTAAACACCTATTTTTACCCTTTGCTTTTCAGACCGGGTACAGTGTATCATAGAAATGTTAAAAGGATAAACCATTTCTTTTGTTATTTGTATGAATAAGTAGCTTGCAAAGCCAGATTAATTTTAGTATTTATAATTTAACATTCTAAGGTCTTATCTTTGTAAAGGTCAGAATATTTAAGCATTCCTGAGCAGTGGGATCAGCATGAACTATGTGGAAAAGAAGTTCAACAAGAACCATCTGAATATCAAGACAAAAGTAAGTTACTATTACTATTGACTTGAGAGAGACTATGGCTGGTTTATCATTACTTTGTATTGGCAAGTAATGTTATTGAAAAACCAAAATCTGAAATTATTGTAATTATTAAGTTGGTAACATTTTTAAAAACTTTTAGAATCATAAGGTATATATGAGGATTTGTTACCTAAGTATATTGCATGAAGGCAAGTTTTGGGCTTCTGATGAGCCCTCCTCCCCCGCAGTAGTGGGCATCGTACCCAATGAGTGGTCTTGTATCCCTGATCCTCCTTGTCTCCCTCCCTTCTTTAGCAGTGCCCAGTGTTTGTCGTTGCTGTCCTTGTGCCCATGTGTGCCCAATGTTAGTGCCCACTTTTTGTTTTTGTGATGATTCACTTCGAATGATAGTCTCCATCTGCATCCATGATTTTGTTCTTCTTTATGGCTATGTAGTATTCCACAGTGTATATGTACCACATTTTCATTATCCAGCCCACCTCTAATGGGCATCTGGGTTGTTTTTGCTATTGTAAATAATACTACAATAAATATACAAGTGCAGGTGTCTTTCTGGTAGAGTGATTTGTGTTCCTTTGGGTATATTCTCAGAAGTGGGATCGCTGGGGCAAATAGTAGCCCTATTTTTAGTTCTTTGAGAAATTGCTACACTGCTTTCCACAAAGGTTGAACTTTTCCACCAACAGTAAACAAGCATTCCCTTTTCTCTGCAACCTTTCCAACACCTGTTGTTTTTTGACTTTTTAATATTAGCCCTCCTAACTAGTGTGAGATGGTATATCATTGTGGTTTTGATTTGCATTTCTCTGATGACTAATGATACTGAACATTTTTCATGTTTGTTGGCTGCTTGTTTGTCTTGCCTTGAGAAGTGTCTGTTCATGTTCTTTGACCACTTTTTAATGGGGTTATTTTTTTCCTATCAATTTGTTTGAGTTCCTTATAGATTCTTTGTTAGATCCATAGTTTGCAAATATTTTTTTCTTATTCTGTGGATTGTCCCTTTACTTCTTTTGCTGTGCAGAAATTTTTTAGCTTGACAAGATTTCATCTGTCAATCTTAGATTCTCCTGCATTTGCTTTTGAGGACTTGGCCATTGCCTACTCTGATGTCCAAGAGGGAATATCCTTAGGTGTTCTTCTAAAATTCTTATGGTTTGAGGTTTCACATTTAAGTCCTTGATCCATTTTGAGTTAATTTTTTTATGTGGTGATAGGTAAGAGTCCATTTTTGTTCTTCTGCATGTGGTTAACCAGTTTCCCAGCACCATTTGCTAAACAAGGCTTCCTTCCCCCAATGTTTGTTTTTGTCAGTTTTGTCAAAGATGAGTTGGTTGAAAGTCTGGGGTTTTATTTCCAGGTTCTATATCCTGTTCCATTGATCTGTGTGTCTATTTTTATACCAGTACCATGCTGTTTTGGTTACTGTAGCCTTGTAGTAAAGTTTGAAGCCTGGAAGTGTGATGCCACCAGCTTTGTTCTTTTTGCTGAGAATTGCTTTAGCTAGTTGGGCTCTTGTTTGCTTCCATATGAAACTAAGTATTATCTTTTGCAGGTCTGTGAAGAATGTCTTGGCAACATTTTTCTCTTGATGTATTAATCAATTTCAAATTCTTTGATTTGTTATTTCAGATGGTCTTACTGTGTCTGTTACCAATTAAAAAAAAAAAACAACTTTCCTACATAATGTTGACTGTTAATTTATAGATACTATGAGGAAAATATGAGAAAATAAGGGATACTTAGGTATACACAGTATTAAAATGCTGAACTATTAATTCCATATATCTTTAGAGTTATTTAAAGTTTATAAAATCAGTCCAGTTTTACAAAATAGCTGTGTGATCTTGGGTTAATCATTTAACCTCTTCAGGCTTTAGTCTTATCTTTAAAATGAAAGGATTGAATTGGGTGACCTTTAATATCTCTTCAGTTAGTAAAGCTATGATTCTTACAATTTCTCTAATAATAAGAGTATAACCTAGGTTGTGTGATATAGCTGGTATATAATCTAGATATACTTTTTAATCTGTCTGTCATTAAATTAATGAAATCATGCATATAAATTTAACTCCGTGCCTGGGTCATCATTACTGTGGTTCCTGCCATTGACAGCGTCACTTCTCTGACCCGTGCTATTAATAGCCACTCGGTTAAAACATGTGAGAAATAATCCTGGCCACTGAGTTGTTTGCTCAAGTGACTGGATGTAGAACTGATAACCTTGAGGTTTCCTGAAAATAATGTTTGGCATTGGATTATGCTGCTACTCTCTTCTTTGTGCTGTCACTTTCTGCTTTTTCTAGTCATAATTTAAGATCCTAGGGAGGCAAGAGCTGTAACATTCACTGCCTCTTATGATATCGTGGCAGCCATTAGGCCCAATAGGAGATCAAGAAAAGTTCTTTAATCTCACCTGGACAAATAGAGCATTTTTCCAATTTGCTCAAAGCCTAAATATCATTATAAAGTGAATAGGCGTTATAAAATTGTCAACCCTTTTTTTTAATCTCCCTTCAGCCTACAGCCCTCTAACTTATGTCTTCATTATACTACTGCTCTATTCCCTGTTCTTCTTCATATCAGATTTTATCCTTCCCTCTGCTTACTTTTGTGTTGTATTTATGAAGTTTTCCTACTTTTCTTTCCCACCCACTATTCCAAGTCCAATTTATAATATGATACTAAAGTTCAATATACATACTTTAGCCACCAGTAATAACTGTATCCCTGTTTTACTGAGTGGCCCACTTAAAAAAAAAAAAAAAAAAAAAAAAGG